>NC_138865.1:83081057-83358557 GCF_965194805.1 Balaenoptera borealis
GGGAGAAGAGACAGATGGTATCGTTTGCAAAAGGAAAGCTGAGAGATCACACATATATCTTTCAGCTTTGTGGCAAATCAAGCCAAGATTCTTGCTTGAAGTGTGTAGTGTGATGCAGGCACAGAGGCGTACCAGAGAGCGTGAGGCCAGCCTCGGAGGGCAGTGCGATAAATGGCCGTGGGCTGACCCCACAGCAGAGCATGGGACCTATTACACTTTGGCAGCTATTTTATTTTTCCCTTATGGAGTTTCAGGCCTGTCCTGTACACTGAGATAGCTTTCATCTGGTTAAAACTTGTGCTGTATTTAAACCTCCTTCAGATCCATGGAGTTGGAAGGAGAAAAAAAAAAACAAAAAAACAAAGCACCCTAACATAGCCCATAACACACTGAAATTATGTTGGGGGTGGGAGAGGGGCAGTAATTGTGCCCAGATAATGTTGTCATACTTTGTAAAGCCTTTTAATGCTGGAATTTATTTATTAATGATGCATGGGTTATTACCCACCATCTGTCTTGTGTTAGCAGTGGGCTGTTTCAGATTATGGTAATGTGTTTCTGATTTGAGTTGTGTTGAAAGCCAGAACAAGGCAGCTCATGTGCAGGCCTCTTTGAGGCCTGCTGTTTTCAATTCCTCTTCACAGAAAGGGCTTTTATTTGATTTGTTATGGGGATTTTTTTCTTCTGTTGCCAAAACAGCTGCAAGCCTGGAAGGGAATAAGACACAGGGCCACATCAAACTTGTTAGCTTGTTAAAAGAAAAAAAAAAAGCTGGAATGTTCCAGGAATCAAAAAAAAAAAAAAAAAAAAGAAAAGGATGTGAGAAGGTAGATGGACAGAAGGGGGCGGTAGGTGGGGGGAGAAAAAGGTTTAGTGGCCTTTCTGATTGGCTTTTATGTCAAGAGTAGAACAACGTATTTTGTGATTTTAAGTATTATAGGTCAGATTGCTATGTACTTAATTTATTATGCCCATTCACACCAAAGAGAATGGCTTTCTTCTGAATAGCTTTAACAGTCTTTATGCTAGTACAAGGAATAAATAAAAGTCCCCAATGAGCTAGCCATCCTCCTCCAGTCATCAAAGCAAACACCCAATAAATAAGCCTGTTTTTTTTAATGTACTGAACAAATTCGGATTTGTTCATGAATATGAAAAAAAAAAAAAAAAGAAATAGGTAACAGACAAGCATCCCTTGCCTGCTGTGAATATTCACCCTGACCTGAGTTCTCTGTATCTCCTCTCAAAGGGCTATGGGTTGGCAAACTATGTTTCTAGACCACTGCTATCCATCCGCAATGTTGATGGAAATGCTCTGTGTCTACTCTGTCCAGTATGGTAGCCACTGAACACTTAACATGTGGCCAGAGTGACTGAAAAACTAAATTTTTAATTTAATTTTAATTAATTTACATTTAAAAAGCCATATGTGGCTAATGGACACCATACAGTTCTAGGATTAACTAAGTAAGTGAAGAGGATGTTTCTTCCTTCTGATAAAAAATGGAGGCATTTTATACCAGTTATTGTTATGGCCAACTTTTAACATTGAGAATTAGTTTGAAAGATTCTTCCCTGTTGTATTATTCAAGGTTAGTAGCACTAAGGCTTTTTCCCAAAGGCCACTGACAAGTTCTTTCTTGAAGTAAGTTCATAAATCCTTCCATCTATAAAATATGGACTTACAGGAAAACTTAATGCTCATATGATAAACACATAAACAACCATGAAGAACTGTAACCAAACCTCTCGAATCATAATAAATCTACTAATGCTAAGGGTATTCAAGAATTTGTTTTAAATTTACTGGCAACAATTCTCTCAATTCATATGAAACACAGACTCATTGTTTCTGGAACATATGGTGTGTTCATGGAGAAGCCCATAACCATGTGAAACTGACTTTGTATACACAAAGACTACACTGTCCAGATTTTAGTTAATTCATATTTTAGAAATTATGAGATAAAAACTTACAAATTTTGTGATGCCTGTGGTTGCCAGTCTGCTTTTCCACAGCTTTTCCATCGATGGAGAAGAGGCTCTAGAGACAGATGATGAGATAAAGAGATATAACAGGGACAAGATATGCGTTCACCATTCCCTGATACCTTTGCCACCCGGACACACGTTTAGACTCCACTTCCCAGCCACCCTTGCAGTTGTATGGGACCATGTAAATAATTCATAAACTGAGTTCTAGTGGAATATGGGTGGAAATAATACATGCCATGTCTAGACGTGATATCGGTGTACTTTTTGCATAATTCTCCTCTTTTGTCAGATGCAGAAAACCATCAAAGACCTGAGGCCCTAGAAGATGGCTACTACATGACAGGAGCCTCTGTCCCTGAATGAAACAGGGCAGCAGAGCCGTCTCTCGCAACTGAGACTACTTAGATTTAGACTGTGATTGAAAGAAAGAATCTTTGCTGTGCTCACGTTGACTGAGATTTGGAGGATGTGTTTTGCAAATTAACACTCTGAGTGTTACAAGACGACATCTTGGAGAAGAAGCGGTTAGGCCAAGCAGAACTTTTCATAGTGTGAACTTCATGTTATTTGCTCTGTCCCTTACTTTGCTGTCAAAACCTTACTTCTAACAGGGAGAAAAACTTACATTTTCTAAGTAAACAAGATGCAAATGTACGGAATGCCAGGTCAATTTATGTAATATATTTATTTAAAATAAAACATAGTTTTGCCATGCAGATTAAAATATAAGCTAAAACGTTCTTTTCCATGTAGTAAAGTCCAAATGGCAAGCCAAATATAGGTCTAAGTAGGATAGGCCCTCTCACAGTATCATCTGCATTGCCATAAAAAATTACCGTGGTTTTGTTCCTGAGGCTTTGAGACTTTTTCAGGCTCCTACCATCCTCCTTTTGGATACTTTCACTCTTGGCAGTTCTGCCCTTACAACTTCTCTCCTGCCTAGATGCTATTTCTCAGTCCAGCCCATTCAAATTGATGACTCAGCTGGATGGCCTGATTGGCTTGTTATTTTGGATTCTCCATAATATCCTGCTTAACTTTTATACACTGAGCCTGTAGGCCTGTCCTTCATTGACCTGAACTCCTGGTACATCATGACCTCATCTCAAAGCCTCTCTCTCTAACTCCTGCTCATCTGGGGTGAGGGCAGGGGTTCAGACAAAATAATAGTCTGGTTACTGAGAAGGTGTTATGAATGTTTGTGTCCCCCCAAAATTTATATGTTGAAGCCCTACCCTTCAATGTGATGGTATTTGGAGATGGGACCTTTGGGGGTTTGATGAGGTCATGAGGATGAGGTCCTCATGATGGGATTAGTGCCCTTGTAAGAAAAGACACCAGAGAGCTTGCTCTCTCTCTCTCCCCACACATGCACAGAGAAGTCTTGTGAGCACACAGCAAGATGGAAGCCATTTACAAACCAGAAGAAGAATCCTCAGAATGAAACCTACTTTGCCAGCACCTTGATCTTGGACTTCTAAGACGCCAGAATAGTGAGAAATAAATTTCTGTTATTTAAGCCACCCAGTCAATGATATTTTGCTATGGCAGCCTCAGCAGACTAATACAGCAGATGATTAAAGCAAGGAAAGACTGTTATATTATTTTACTGGTAGTGGTTTATAAGGTAAATGTGGACTACATGCCAACCAGGATGGAGAGGTTCTGTTGGCCAGTATAGACCATTCTACAGTAGAGTGGACACATTAACTGTGGTTTTATAATTCTCCCCTTTTCTAGAAATAATGCTGACTTCCTCCTTCCTATTAATGTTGTTTAACTTTTTACAAGTTTTGATATACATCACTAAATTTCAGCTTGTATAATACAATCTTATTTTAATATCACTGAGATAAGACACTAATTAGGGCTGAAACACTTCAGTTGTTTTTGTTTCTAAGTATTGTTGGTAGACCTGTTCTCATGTCTATATATTGATAGGAGAGCATGTAATATATATTAATTTATATTTCAATTTGGAAGTTTCCTCGTAAGTCATAGCTTGCGTTCTCAAAGCCACATTTTGTAGTCATCATATAAGGTGATATACCCATATATACAAGATAGGTAAACCAAAGATACCCAAGAATAATATTCTAGGCCCATTCTGAGAAACACTGCATTATATTAACCAATGAAATGATTTGGAAAAATTTAGAGGGGAACCATTTGTTATTCTGATATGCAGTGGTACCAAAATGTGTTATGATCACGAAAGAGCAGTTTGTTGGAATAAAAACTAAATTTAAAGATCAAACATTTAAATTCTGGAAAGACTAACTAGTTAAAAATTTTAAACCTTATTTCTGTGTATCGAATGATAATGCCCAGTGAACAGATGGAGGCAGGAAACTTTAGGTCTGTGCCCACATCTATGGAAAAGCAGTGTAAAGCAGGAGGCCTGGAGTCAAGCTATCTTTTAAAGGATATTGGCATATTGGTAGCTTGAATCATATATTATGCTTCCAATTTAGTGACATTTTTACATTTACTGAATAAATTACTGAAAAGTACCTTGTATTACTTTGATAATCAAATTATTATGGAATACATATTTAGACAACATTTTATCATTTTAAAGCTTCCTTTTTTTTAATATTATCAAAATGCTAAAAAGCCTGCAAAATCCCACAATTAACTAAATATAGAAAGGAGACAGAAATAAACTTCATGAATTTTAAGTTAAAAAAATGTCAAAATATAAACCCCAAAGTAAATGTTCCCATAAGGATAGTTTTGTCGGCATTGGAATCATCTGCTTTATTTATTCAAGTGATGAATATAAAATTGAAGGAAAGAACTCAGGCCAGTTAATGTTTCCCAGCCCCAATATGTATAGAAAAAGTATGAAATCTATAGCATTTCCAAGTAGTGGTTAGCTATGCTGGTTTTTGGACTGTTTGCCCTTTTTCCACCCTCGCCTTTTGTCTCATAGGGAGGTTAATTCCTGCAGGCTATGTATCACAGGCCCTATTAATGCTGGATTCCACCTGGATTCAGTCAGTGGGTGACACTGGGGGAGACTGGAGTGCATGAGCATGGAAGGACACATTCTATCTAATGTCCTTATTTCCCATATGACAGAACCTGTTATGATTCCATATTCTTCCTGGAATCCTTGAACCCCAGGCAGCCTAGTTAACTTGGCTCTTCTCTTAACCCTTCCAATAAGAAGTGGCATTGGCTTCTTGTTTGTTTAATTTCTGGGTTTTCTCACCATCCCCTATATAGCTCCTAGCTTTTTCATCACTTACCTAGATTAAATTCTCATTGTTTTCAATTCTTACTGGTTCAACTTTGACTGATGCATTAACTGTATTTCCTTGAAGATACAGAAGTTTGCTATGCTTGTTAGCTCCCCTACAGAGAAAAATATAAAAATATACAGTGGATATGAAAGGAAGAACAATAAAACACCAAATATTTCTGTATGGCTAAAGAACTCACTCAATTCAATAAATTGAATGCCTAGATTATAAGAAGAAAATATTTATTGTTCCTTAATATACTACAATTCACTGGAAAATGGATAGGTCCATCATAAATTTAGTCCAAGGCAGTTCAAAACTTGAAGAACTTAAATGGACTTTATTATAATATTCTGTACCCCAAAACCACCTTGTGTTGACTAGACAATTTAGGCTATTGCTGGTATAAATTTTGAAGGCATGAGATCTCTACAAAATTTTCCTTTTTTAACCAGCAGAGGCTGAAAACGAGGTTCAGTGAGTCACTTCCTTCCTAAATCTATCACTACCCAAACAAGCTAAGCCAAAGGGAAAAAAAAACAATAAAATAATGAGCTGATAACTGGTATTTGATGCAATGCAGCAGATGAGGAAGTTTTGTAATATGTTAATATATTTACCCTTATATAAATTTTTTAGGAGTGACACTATAGAATCATCAAACTAAAAATTGACCAAGCAGATAGTCTCTATCTATAATCCTCTACTGTAAATGATTTGATAAAACCCAAGTATAAATGTTTCAACTGTGAACTTCCAGTATTGTACTCTCAGCATCTTCTTTTGTAATTATATCAAGAAAAGTCTCAAGCATATTTCCCCTACTTTTTACTGTTGTTAATTCTGCCTGTTTGCTTATTACCTACAACACAATTAATATAAATGCATGTATTTTTAAGTAGTGTGAATTATTTTCCTAAACAGGAACCTATTTATTCCCATGATTAACACTATTTCCTGTCTGTAAGTCTTCAATAATGGCTGCTAATAAGCTGAAACATAAAACATCAACAATGGAGCAACAGGAACTCTCATTCATTGCTGGTGGGAATGGAAAATGGTACAGCCACTTCTCAAGAATGTTTGGCAGTTCCTTACAAACCTAAACAAATCCTCACTATACAATCCAGTAATTGAGCTCCTTGGTAATTTTCCAAATGAGTTGAAAACTTATTTCTGCACAAAATGAAAGAAGCCAATCTGAAAAGAATACATACTGTATAATTCCAACTATATGATATTCTGGAGAAAGCAAAACTATGGAGACAGAAAAAAGACCAGTGATTGCAGGGGCTTGGGGGAAGGGATGGAAGAATAGATGAAACACAGAGGATTTTTAGGGCAGTGAAAATACTGTGCATGATACCAAAATGATGGAAACATGTTGTGTTATACACTTGTGCAAATCATAGAATGTACAACACAAAGAGTGAACCCAAATGTAAACTATGGACTTGGGGTGATAATGATGGGACAATCCATGTCTGTTCAGTGATTATAACAAACATACCACTCTGGGACGAGATCTAAGCTGACTACCTTATTTATTCACCAAAAACCTCCAGTCTCTCTTAGAACGTTCACTGATGTCAAAACTGAGTCATGTCGTCAGGAATCAAAACATCCTTACTTCTGATTCATTCAACTTTATTTAGTAGCCTCTCACAACTATATATAACATTCACGGTTTTGACGATTTGCAAGGCATAGCCCAGAAGGCCTATATGTGTAGTGATTTATAGTAACTCTGGCCTGCATTTGTATCAGAGAAGCAGAGGTGCTGGTTGTGATCAAACACAGCTTACAATCCCGAATCTATAGCTCAAAGTAGTTTTCGCCCTCTGTTCTTCATCACCTAAACTCTCTACGGTATTCATCATTATTTAAGACTGAATGTAGCCATGGCTAAAATCAAAATGATGTCTGACACACAGTAGGTGTTAAATAACTCTTTTCTGGATTGAGGACTTGGCATCTGTCATTTTTCTTCTCGCACAACTCTCCTATACTTCTCTCATTTTTTTCTTGCACGAGTTTCGCTTCAGTGTGTTACACAGAAAAATTACCTATGTTAGTGTTTCCTAACAAACCAATATCTTCTTTCAATAAGTATAAATACCAGGAGGCAAGAATATACAATGGGGAAAAGACAGTCTCTTCAATAAGTGGTGCTGGGAAAACTGGACAGCTACACGTAAAAGAATGAAATTAGAACATTCTCTAACACCGTATCTGAAAATGAAGAAGCCACCCCCAATCACAGACATTTATGTCAGGAAACCAACTCAAGAAAAGTGGCAACTTACAGCACAAGGGCAGACTGCAGAGTGCATCCAGGAGCTACAGGTATCTGTCCGGGCAGCCAAACGTGCCAATGGCCTTGCTCATTTATGCCAAGGAGAGTACTTCTGTCTTAGAACCCACTTCTACTCTTTTCATTTTATTTCTTCTTCTAATTTAAAACAATTTGCCAATTGTAAAGTATATTTTAAGAATATGTACTCAGTTTTTCATTTATTCAACACATTTCATTGAGCACCTATTATTATGTGCCCAGCACTGTCCTAGAAGATGGTTCATCAGTGAACCACTCAGAAGAAAACCCTGCTAACCTCGAATATTCCAATTTGAGAGATAGTAAATAAACATATATTTCCTTATGAATGTATAAGTATATATATGTATATAATATAATATGTCTGTGTGTGTATATATATGCCAACAAGGATAATGCAGCATGGTAAAGCGGATCAGGTGTGTTAGAGTAGAACACTTGCTATTTAAAAGAAGCAAATGGGCCTGGAGCTGTTGAGGAACCTCGAGGAGATCCGGATGATAAGCAAAGGGTGGCTGAAGGAGAGGGAAACAGAAGATTGAGTTAGAGAAGGTTTAGTCTATGGAAGGTTTGTCTTGGAGGCCTCGTGTTTTCTCCGATTGGAGAGACTCAGCAGAGGAGAGGCATGCTCAGAGTGACCTTGAGGGGATCACTCTGGCTGCTGTGTTGAGGATCCACGGAAGGGCGCAGGGGCAGAAAGAAGCAGGCAGAGAAATTAGGAGGCCAGTTAAAAGGCATTCTGTATAGCTTTCCTTTTTGAAATCAGAGTTTGTAGAACCATTTTTACAAAAATGAAAATGCACACTTGGATGCTGCTGAATGGACAGGAATGGAGATAGGAAAATCACAAAATCACATGGACTCATCTGAAGTGGTATGGAATTTTAGAGAAAAAAAAGTATTCAAGGAACAAGGGCAAACTGCTCAAGCTGAAAAGTTCAAAGGTCACTCAAGTTTGTATTTCAGATCTCGAGCCTTTCAAGTAGGATCAAAGGTGCTTGTCTTTGTGTGACTGATTCATGGGGCTGCCAGATGACCACATACGGTGGGGCGGCCTTTGTTTTATGAGCCTGCCCTACCTGCTGTTCTCCTTAGGGGTTCTGACTTCCTATTTACTCTGCTGTCTTATCCTGGCTACTCAGTGCAGCATGGGGAGAAAAGGAAAACTTTGACTTGGGGTTTGCAGCAGATGCTGCAAATTTTGAGTGATCAAACTGTAAGATTAACAATGTTCTTTAGCTTCATTCACCAGAGATTACACAACATTTTCCAGAAGAAAATGGTTCCAAGAAATCGCTGTGGGGTCTCAGGAAACCCTGGATTTGAAACGCCTTGATTCAAATCTCTGCTGCCCAGCTAAGCATCCCTACTAGTCTTCAGCCCATGGAAATCTCAATTTTACTTTCTAGAAGGGCAGACTAGACTCATTATCTGTGTTTGAAATTTGAAAAGATTAGGAAAGAATGAGGAAAGGACTCCAGGGTGGAGAGGAAGAATGGAAGCAAGTCAGGCAACATTTATAGGACTCCTACCATAGCCTTTATATATAGTGTTTAAGTTGCAAAACACTGTTTACTTACCTTATCTAGTGAAATTAGTGCATAATTTTAGTACCCTAAACTAAATTTGTATTACTAGAAATAAATATTAGAAAAGTACCTTTGATATTCCTTTAGTATTTTATTTCTTTTCAAAATTCTATCAGTCTTTGCAGGTTTTTCAATAAGTGAAGTGTGTTTTCCACGAATACTGTAGTATTTTAAAAGTTGTGTAATTGAAAATCCAAGAAAATAGTGAATGATTGATTTCCCCCCAAATCATAATTTTGTAAAAATCTTTGACTTATTACTGATGATATATTTATTCACAAATTTTTAATAAAACATTTAATGTCAACCCTTTCAATTACAGTGTTTTTGTAGCATCTTGAGACTCAAGCCTTCTACCAAAGCTTTTCACCTAAAGTCAATCCAGCATGCTAAGTACCCACTGCCTGTATAGTGCTGCAGCAAATAGTTGAAATGAGTAACTCTCTGGGCAATTTTTGCTTATTATAAACCTTCTTGTACTTTGACTTAATTTCCTAAGCATTTCCCAAACTTTTATTTGTTCTTTCATTTTGTGATGCTACTGCAGAGAAAAGTCCCCTCCCTAAATTTATCATTTAGGATCATACAAATCATTAGACTGATCTCATGTAAATTCAGCCACTCCTAATTATGGCCAACCTACTGAAAACCAGACATATGCCCAGGGACTCTTCACATGACCTCACAACACTGGTTTTGAGGAAGGCGTACATGGAGGCACCTGCAATATCAACCTAGTTCAACGAAAAGAGGAGGTTTTAAAGGGCAGTATTGAACACATAGTCTATGTCTCAAGAACACCCTAATAGTTTCTTGGCTTCTCACCATTAGAAGTGCTCATGATAAACAGACACTGAGAAATAAAAGTCAAGGACATAAAGAATGAGCTTCAGAATACCAAGTAAAATAAATTTTAAAACATAAAGATCAAGGTGATTAGAACGAGTGATAGAAATAAAAGACAAAGTAGAGCCAAATTACTAAATGAGATGTAAAAGTATGCTAAGATACAACAGAAAGAAATGAACACTGTGTCCGAGAAAAATCTAGTACAGAACAGTCAACACTGAATACAGTCTTGATGAAGTTACCAGACTTCAAGGATAACAATAATTCTTTTGGACATCAAATATTTTTTTTAAAAGGTCCTAAAGCAGGGAGGGGGGAATTTTTAAAATATGAGTGACTTCTCAAAGGCAATATTTAAGGATAGAATATTATTTTTTAAAATGTATACAAAACATTGCAAGAAAAAACTAGTGTGACCCAGTAGTCTTAAACTGAACCAAATTCTTCTTCTTCAGGTATAAAGGCAAGAGACATAATCAAAATTTAGGAAATACAGTATTTATGAATGTTTCATGAAAATAATTCTTATTCACAAAATCTAAACAATCAAGAGATAAATCAAAATAATGAGCTCAGAAACAATAAAGCCCTAGTAGAAAAGAACCGAGGCCAAATACCAGCTGTAATTACAAAAGAAAATACAACTCTATAAATCTTAAAATATAGAGGAACACAGCAAGCCTAGCAATGTTTGGGAGGTGCTAAGTGTGGTGAGGATGCTGGGAGAATATTAAATGCACTTACTTTCTTGTCTTCATTAAGAAACAAAGGTTTCGGTGTAAAAACATGCATCAAAATCTATCCCCTAAAAAAAGGAATAAGACTGATTTTCTAGGGCTCATGCTATACAATACCAAAAACAAAAACAAAAATGACCATTTAGTAGACCATAAATAAACCTCATTGAATTCCAAAAAGTTAATGTTGACTTTTAATGTCTACTAATGTCTAGTTTTATTGGACAATGATAAAAAAATCTAGCAATACCAAAAACTAGATACAAACACACAAAAGAAACCCAACAATCTTGATAGTTCATGATTTTGTTAAATCACTATTGAGTCAAAGAAGAAAACTTAAAATTGCAGAATACCTAGAAATTAGAAGCCATGAGAACATGTCAGAACTATGAGATATAGTTAAGGCAGTGCTTAGAGAAAATTTATAACTATAAGTACACAAGAAAGAATCAAAATAAATTAAACCAAATTAAGAAGTTAGGAACTGAACTTAGGAAATACAACTTAGAAAAGGAAATAAAAGAATTTAATAAAGAAAAAAACAAATTAATGCATTAGTATGAAATCCCTTTTCATCTTGGGGGAGGTAGGGTATCAGTCTTTTTTTTTTTTAAATGCCTTTAACTGATTGGATGAGGCCTACCCACATTATGGAATGCAGTCTGCTTTATCCAAAATCTACTGATTTAAATGTTAATCTCGTCTAAAAAATACCTGCACAGGACTTCCCTGGTGGCACAGTGTTTAAGAATCCGCCTGCCAATGCAGGGAACATGGGTTCGAGCCCTGGTCCGGGAAGATCCCACATGCTGCGGAGCAGCTAAGCCCATGCTCCACAACTACTGAGCCTGCACTCTAGAGCCCGCAAGCCACAACTACTGAGCCCGCATGCCACAACTGCTGAGCTTGCATGCCTAGAACCCGTGCTCCGCAACAAGAGAAGCCACCACAATGAGAAGCCCGCACACCGCAATGAACAGTAGCCCCCACTTGTTGCAGTTAGAGAAAGCCTGGCACAGCAACGAAGACCCAATGCAGCAATAAATAAATAAATAAATAAATAAAATAAAATTCTATAAAAAAATATATATGTATATATAAAAATACCTGCACAGAAATGAATAGGTTTTGTGTTTTTTTTTTATTTATTTTTATTTATTTATTTTTGGCTGCGTTGGGTCTTCGTTGCTGCACAGGCTTTCTCTAGTTGCGGCGAGCAGGGGCTACTCTTTGGTGCGTGAGCTTCTCATTGAGGTGGCTTCTCTTGTTGTGGAGCACGGGCTCTAGGTGCGCGGCCTTCAGTAGTTGTGGCTCGTGGGCTCCAGAGTGCAGGCTCAGTAGCTGTGGTGCACGGGCTTAGTTGCTCCACGGCATGTGGGATCTTCCCGGACCAGGGCTCGAACCTGTGTCCCCTGCATTGGCAGGCAGATTCTTAACCACTGCGCCACCAGGGAAGCCCAGAGATGAGTAGTTTTTGACCAAACTATGGCCTATGACCTCGCCTTGCATGTTACAGGTGGTTTTTTTTTAACTGAAACATGGAAATTGTATGTAGAAGAGAAAAAGATACTGAAGTAAATAATTTTTTTTTATTTTAATATATTTTTAAGCATCTTTATTGGAGTATAATTGCTTTACAATGGTGTGTTAAGTTTCTGCTGTATAACAAAGTGAATCAGCTATGTATACATATATCCCCCTATCCCCTCCCTCTTGCGTCTCCCTCCCACCCTCCCTCCCTATCCCACCCCTCTAGGTGGTCACAAAGCACCGAGCTGATCTCCCTGTGCTATGCAGCTGCTTCCCACTAGCTATCTGTTTTACGTTTGGTAGTGTATATATGTCCATGCCACTCTCTCACTTTGTCCCAGCTTCCCCTTCCCCCTCCCCCTGTCCTCAAGTCCATTCTCCACATCTGCGTCTTTATTCCTGTCCTGCCCCTAGGTTCTAAAGTAAATAATTTTTAAACCTGGACATGGATGTGCCTCTTTTTCTGCCAGGCTATTCATATGAAGGTGTCAGTCTAGTTAGTAGCTGAGCTAGGTGAGCTGGTAAGTGAGGCATAGGCTTTTGTGCTGCTGCCATTACTCTCAGTACATCATAAGCTTCAAATTCCTTTAGTAGTTGCCTCACGTTACAGTACTTACTGTGAGGCCTAGTGTGCTGCAGAGGTGTTCCGGCTCCACCTTCATTTTTGGAAGATTTTGCACAACTGTGCAACTGAAGAGTCTCTTTCCATGCTCTTGTCTAAGGACTGGCAAACTTTTTCTGTAAAGACAGTAAATAATTTGGCTTTTTAGGTTACATATGATCTCTGACTCATATTCTTCTTTGATTTTATTTTATAATCCTTTAAAATTGTAAAAACAATTCTTAGCTCACAGGCCTTGCAAAAACAGTCCGCTGGGTAGAACTGGCCCAAAGGCCATAGTTTGCCAACCTCTTCTATCATTTGTCTCACTCCTTCCCCATGGGTAGACTTGTTAATTGCTTGTTAGTCAGCACTAGACTCACCATAGCAGCTGAGTAGGGCTCTCGGTTTTCTTGTTCTAGTTTTAATATTAGGCAGATCCTTGAGCATGGGCCCTTGGGGGTGGGGCTTTCTCACTGACCTTGCCTCTTGATTCTCCAGGCAACCAAAGTCTCCCTTGTATCTCTGGAGGTTCTCAGGCAGCCAAGGGTTTAACTCTTTCCCTTAGCACTAGAAGAAATCTGCTTTGTATTGCTATGGTAATTATTGACCCAAGAGGTGTTCTTGCCTCTCCTCCAGAAGCAGAAGGCCTTTACTGGAAACAACAGATCTTTGTTTGATTTCTGGTGCAAGCAGTAGGGTTTACTAGACCTCCCTAAGACACAGAGATATTTTGCTTCTACCCCTCCTCCCATAATGGCCCTGGGGACAACAGTTTCCTACTCCTTTACCAGAAGCCTTTACTTCTTATGAGATGAAGATCCTGGGGAGATACCTCTACCCCCATGACAGGCAGTCACTTTCTGTGTGTGGGAGCCACTGAGCAGGTTCTTATCCATCTCTAGCTCCGCCTCTAGTATTTCTCAAGAGCACTCAGTGGGGGCCCTTGAAGTAGAGCTTCTGAGTCAATTTGTGTTTGGAACTCTTGGGTACTCTAAACTGATACACTCGCCCACACTTGGCCTTAAAAAACTTATTAATATCTTCACTGGTTTCTTCTCACCCAACTCTATGGAGACACCTCTGCCCTCTCTGTTCTTCCAAGGGTGAAATAGTACATGTATCTGTCTCAGAACTTGTCCCTCTTTGGAATTCAGTTCCCTTCACTGTGTTATGACCTCAGGTCTCTTGCTGTGTTCAAAAAAAGTTATTATTTCTTAGATTATCTGGCTCTCTCTCATTGTTAGGGAAGGAGTGGCTAATGCTATAGCTTTCTACATCCAAAGCAGAAGCATTCATAAAGCTTCCCTCCCATGGGAGGAATGATTCAATAAATATTTAGTGATGGATTCATAATTTAAGAACTCACAGAGTGTAAGCTGTGTTCCCTTACAACACCCTCTTTTATATCTTTTTTTTTTTTTTTTAATGAAAACCAGGTGCCTCCCAGTGTTAGTTTTTTTTTTTTTTTTTTAATAGCTACTTTATTTATTTATTTATTTATTTTTCGCTGTGTTGGGTCTTCGGTTCGTGCGAGGGCTTTCTCTAGTTACGGTAAGTGGGGGCCACTCTTCATCGCGGTGCGGGGACCGCTCTTCATCGCGGTGCGCGGGCCTTTCACTATCGCGGCCCCTCCCGTTGCGGGGCACAGGCTCCAGACGCGCAGGCTCAGCAGTTGTGGCTCACGGGCCCAGCTGCTCCGCGGCATGTGGGATCTTCCCAGACCAGGGCTCGAACCCGTGTCCCCTGCATTAGCAGGCAGATTCTCAACCACTGCGCCACCAGGGAAGCCCCCTCTTTTATATCTTAAAATTGTTTTTCTGTATATGGATCTTATGCACATATGGAGTATGGACTTCTGAATATCCATCATCCCACATATCCACAGAGAAAAACAATTAACTAAATTTTAGCAGTAAAAAAAATATCAATTCTATTTGTTTTATGACTTAAGCAGTTTCTGGGGGAAAGAAGATGACCTGGTAAATTTGTTTAATGAAGGTGCAAATGTTTTGTTCTTTTTCCGCATGCTGATTAGAATGAGGTCATTGTTGAATAATCCAGGTTTTTACTTAAAAGTTATTATTTATTATTATTATGCACTCCCTTTACAACCATTTGTTTATGTTCTATTCTGTGCATTGCTAAATACTCTGAAGTAAGATTTGAAAAACTACAGTTCGAGGGCCAAATCTGGTATACAGTTTGTTTTTGTACAACTCACAAGCTAAAAATGTTTTTACATTTTTAAATTGTTGTAAAAAATGGAGTTTTGAGAGAGACGACAGGTGGCCCCCAAGCCCTAAAATGTATACTGTCAGGCCCTTTACAGAAAATGTTTGCTGTCATTTGTGTCCAGAGGATACAAAATTGGGTGATGTATTGTCCCTGTCCTCAAGGCCCTTTCCCTGTGGTAAAACAAATCAGCCATACATGTAAACAGGTACCTTGTGAATTAGAAAGTAGTGTGCTATGTGAAAAATACCAAATATCACTCTATAAAGAAACAGAGGGCGTAACTTATTCCAGGCAGAAGCATCCAGGAAGCCTCTTTGGTGTAGATGACATTTTAATACGACAGTAAAATATGGGTAGAATTAATATATGCAGGGAACTAAATAAATCAAATAAGCAATGGATACCCAGGGTTCAGAAACAAGAAAATTGACTTTACAACTTATGGACTGGAAAATCATGTGATCCATTTATTTTTCCATCCTCAGTCATTAGCCCTGTGCCAATAAGACTCATTTTCAAATGAGATTTATTTTAATGTTTTTAGACTTGTTAAAAAGAAAACACCACCTTCCATAAATCTATATTTCTTCTCAGGAAATCTATAAGAATTGTTTCAGTTTAACCCTTAGTTATTCTCCATAAATAGTACTGGTGACATGGAACTGAGTGGTCCTTAAATTGGGGCCTGCATATTCTCTGATGTTGCACTCTCAGGCAGCCCAAAGCAGCAGCATGTATATACCTAGAACATTCATTTTACTGTAGATTTAGGACAAAGACTTTTTTTGGTTTTATTGCTGTGTTGTTAATGTCTATGAGAGGTTTATCGCATACACAAGGATCAGCAAAATGTATATTCCATGTCAGCTAATCTTTTGCTTTTTTATGAAAACGCAAAGAACAGCATGTTTTAGTACGCTGGAACTAAATAGGAAATCTAGTATTTTTGTGATAATTAGAAACCCAGCATGCCATTTACATCACCAGTTGGGAATGCTGCTGTGACAGGACCAGGCTTTCCCCTAATGTCCCTGGCCCTCAAGGCTGCTTCTTGTCTGTCCAAATAAGTTGCAACATGGAAATTTGAAAAGAATTCTCATTGGCAGCCCATTGAGGCTTTCCCTTTATTTTACAGACTAGTGTGATAACCTAAAAGCCACTGTTTTGCTTTCTGGCTTTTGATTACATACATTCATCCAGTCACTGGCTCTTCCTGCCACAACTACATTCAATAAAATGAGGATGAAATGCTTTATGTAATGAGGATGGATTTCATGAGTTTAAAGACTCCTCCTATGTACTTCCCTTTTATATTCACCTCTGTTTCCTTGGTTGTTAAAGACCTCACTCTCTATTTTCAGGAGGCTTATAAATTACCCAATCAGCTAAAAAAGAGATGTGCTGAAGATACATCAATAAGGGCAGATTGATCAACTCAGCAAAGTTTCAGAGCAGGTAAGCTGCCCTCTACTGGATGATCCGTTAATGATATGCCAGCTGCTTTAAATGAAAGGTGCACGGCCCACAGGGTTGAAACCACTGATTTCCTCTAAGGGCCATGGATGAGTTACAGGAATCAGCAGACCATACTGATGGCTTCTTGAAACTGAATGTTGGTGAGTTTCCTAATGCTGACCCTGAATCTCTCCACATGGTTCCCCCTGGGCTAAACTTATCCCACCTTTAGCTTCTTCTCATTCTCCTACAGCCCTTTCACCACCAGGCTACATGACCTTCTGAGGTGGAGAGAATCTTAGGTCTTTCTCTTTCCTAATTCCACTGACATGCATCTAACACTTCCTTCCTTCCCTCAGGTCTCCCCTTTTGATTCTCAAAATCCTGATCTGCATGTCAAAAAAATGAAATGCCGCTATTAAAAAAACAAAACAAAACAAAACAACCCTTGCTTCTCCTGGAGACAATGTTGAATGCCTCTCACTAAGTAGGAAAGTCACAAACAAGCAATTGGGAGTAGAAAGCAGAAAGTTAAATATTTCAACCTATGATCTGGATAGATAGATTGACATGAACACAATTACATTTAGCTATGATTTCCACCATAGTTAGTTCTACAATATCATAAAATAACCAAAAATGTTATTTTTTATTATTACAGTGTCATTCTTGGTTTATCTTTTAAACTTTGTAATTTTTAATTACATTTTGATATGAGTGTATGAATTATTGGCTTAAATAGAAATTTCTAATCAGAAGCTTTGAAACCTGTGAATTTATACAAGATTATTTTTAAAAATGGAAAAATCTGAAGGTATTGAGAATTGTTTCAGACATGATGTTTTTCCAGAGATTCACAATAAGTATGACATTCAATAAATCATAACACTACCTTGGTAAGTGGTAAGCATCAGCAAAATGAAATATATTTTGATGTTTATTTAAAATATGAGGTTTTTAGGAATCACATACCTAAAACATGGAAAACGTTTACTAGAAAACTTTGACACAAAATGGTCTAAATACATCATTCTCATAGCATAATTTAAAACCCAGTGAACACAATTTGGAGAATAATCACTAGAAGTTTTTCCATATAAAAAAATAGAAGACTTTGTGAGGAGCAATTCAATAAAAATACAAATAGGCAAAGAAAATATCTTTCAAAGTTAACTTCAAGGTCATTTTCAAAAATATTTTAAAAGATGAAGCTCATGTAACTGGAGAATATTTGATAGAGCTCGTGCTATAGGCATGGCTAAATCTATTTTGGATCAAAAAGGGCAGCCAAGCTGAAAAAAGGTGCCCATATCAAACTTGGTGAGTGGTAACCTGCATCAAGGACATCACTTATTGTGAATAACCCAGCAGCCACTGCACCATTCACCAAGAATGCTCACCTCAAACAATATGCCTCCTGATTTCCTCTGTGTGTTCAATGGGGTGGTAAAAATGGAAACTTTTAGTTTAAAAAAAAAGGCCAGTGATTTGCGTATCATTAAAAAAAAAAAAACCCAAAACACAATAGGAAGTGACTTTGAAAACTTACTCTGTAGACCAACTCCATCTGGAAAATCGCAACTCAGTTGTGCAGAAAGAGGACCGTGACTTTCTGACCCTGGCTTCAGTGAGTATCTTCCTCACAGAGAAGGGAAGTGAAGACATCTAGTCAAGGGTCAACCTTTGGATAAGATGAATTAGTTCTTTTTTGTTCTCAGTGATAAAAGATGTTTAACAAAATTGGCTTATCTAGACGACACTGTTTTCAAGGCTAAACAGTTCAGTCAATAATTGCAAGAAGACACTCTCAAGGTTGTTGCTGCATATGACAAGGTCACTACAATTAAAATGAATGTTGAGAGCTGAAATAGGAGAATTGCTGTAGGGATGAGATGATGAGGTATTTGAGCACTTTAGTTCAATTAAAAGTAATGGTGTTTATGATGTCTTTGTTAAAGATAAGAATAACATCATCATTCATCTTTCTCTGCTGAAAAGAGTCCTTTGATGAGTATATGCCAGAGATGGTAAAAGAGAATGCCCAATGGAGCAGAGAAATTTCAGCCCTGTCACATGGCTCAAATGTACAAACACCGTAAAATTTCCAGCAATGGTATGTATATATGCCATCTTGAACTGTCTCTTTGGAAACATTATGGGCATTTTTATTCATTGATCATTAGAACATAACTTATAAATCAGTAAAAGAATAGGTTTGTAATCTGAGTCCACATATCTATCCATACATACATTTTTATTGGAACACCAGAAGGTATTTCCAGGTCATGGAACCTCCCTCATTTCAATCCATTTCATTTTTAAGATTCATAAAGTCATTGCAACAGTATCTTATCCAACAACCAAGAAACACAGAAAACAATTTCTCTAAGTGTAAGCAATGGCATGTAAACATATAAATAATTTATACTAAAGCAAGCACAAATATAATATTGAGTAGAATGCAAAATTTGAAAGAATCATAAAGATAAATATGAGAGCTATTATCCTTGCTGAGTCATCCAGAACACTATGGACATATTTCCCTCTTATTTTAGGGCTATGTTGCAGAAAGTCTTGAGAAGTTTGGCATTATTTAACCATCTGCAAAATGTGTGTTTTCTGTGTTTTTCCACTAAGCCAACCACAGGAGTGACCAGTGCTCTTTTAGTCAGTCTCCCCTGTGAACAGTGGTTTTGAAATGAGATGTTGATGTTTAGAAAAATCAGTATCAGTTTTAAATCAATGTTGGAAGTCAGAAGTTAATGAATTAAAGAACAACATTGTGGATGTAGCTCAGTTTTGCTTAAAGCATAAAGAGCATAGTTCAGTGATTACTAAATGACTATTTGGCTAAGTTACTTAATCTGTCTGCAAGCTATTTCTTCGTATCTCAGATGAGAATAATGTAATCACCTCATGGGGTTGATTTTTGGAGACTGTGATTGCAGATAGAGGGAGTAAGTTCATCCCAGAGTTGCAAGTACTCTAAACTGAGGTAGCTTGAAAAATTTGAGGTTAACAGGGAAGGCTGAGGTTAGCAAAATAGAAATGGGCTTCAAGGGGACCATCAAACCATGAAGATTCTGAGACAGAAGAAGGAACTAAAACGTAAAGCCTGTAATAAACATTAAATTAGTAACCATCAGGAAAAGGTACCTACAGAGATGACAGTCTGGAAAATTCAGAATCAGCAGAATCCAGTGGCTGGCTTTTCACATCTTTTCTGCCATGTGACATGTGGGCAGTCCATTGGGGCCTTGTCTTGGGGAAAGTTGAGAAAACCCCCCAAAGAGAAAAACAAATGATCAGGGTTTAATATCATATAATATATTATCAAATTAATATAAAATATTTTAATATATGGAGGACCAATGAAAAGTATCAGCATTGTCAAGTCTAAATAAAAGTGGAACAGCTGTTATCTTCAAGCATTTCTGTGGCTGTATTAGGGATTTGCCAACCAGTTGATCTTAATGTACTCTTTTTTTAAAATTAATTAATTTATTTACTTTTGGCTGTGTTGGGTCTTCGTTCTTGTGCACGGGCTTTCTCTAGTTGCAGCAAAGGGGGGCTTCTCATTGTGGTGGCTTCTCTTGTTGTGGAACACGGGCTCTAGGTGCCCAGGCTTCAGTAGTTGTACGTGGGCTCAGTAGTTGTGGCTTGCGGACTCTAGAGCACAGGCTCAGTAGTTGTGGTGCACAGGCTTAGTTGCTCCGCGGCATGTGGGATCTTCCCAGACCAGGGCTCAAACCCGTGTCCCCTGCACTGGCAGGTGGATTCTCAACCACTGCGCCACCAGGGAAGCCCAACCAGTTGATCTTAATGTTCATGGAAGGCTCAAAAGATAGAAGAATGTATTTAAATAAACAGAGAGATTTTTGTCAATTAAAAAAAGATAACTTTATGATCAAGCTTTGGGGTTCACCATCTTCTTGAGATGGTGTGTTAGTTTGCTAGGGCTGCCAAAACAAAATACCAAAGACTGGGTGGCGTAAACAACAGAAATTTGTTTCCTCACAGTTCTGGAAGCTAGGAGTCCAAGACCCAGGTGATGGCAGGCTTGGTTTCTTCTGAGACCTCCCTCCTTGCCTTGCAGATGGCTGCCTTCTTGCTGGGTCCTCATCCTTGTCTGTGCACAGCTCCCTGGAAGCTTTCTGTGTGTCCAAATTTCCTCTTCTTATAAAGACACCAGTCAATTGGTTAGGGCCCATCCTTGCGTTCACATCTGAGCATATTCCTACGACCTAACAGCAAAGTCCTTTTTCTACATAGATTATCCAGAGTTAGTTTCTGTTACCTGCAAGAGAAAAAAAAAATCCTGATAATATCAACAATATTAATAAGATTTCCAGAAATGTACATCTCTATATGGCTCTCCTACTGCCTCTTTCAATAAATCTCACCGCCATGATGCCAACTGAGAATGGAAATATCTTTGCGAAGCTAAAGAGCTTTCCAGAGTGAGGCATTAGGACGAATGGAGGAGATTTAACTATATATGGCTACTTCTTCCTGCAAGTGAGAATCAGCTAAACATTGAGAACTACAGTCAGTCCTCACACGTGATTACATACCAAACTAATTTATAAGGAAAGCCTGATTTATTCATATTTGCTTGTGTATATGCATTTAATCTATTTGGAGCCCATTGTTCCTTCATAAGCATGTTCTAGGTCAGCAGTTCTCAAAATGTGGTCCCAGGACCCGCAGATTCAGCATCACCTGGGAAACTGTTGAAGAAAGCAAATTCTCTGTCCCCGCTCCCAGACCTACGGTATCAGAAACTCTGGGAGTGGGACCGACCATCTGTGTTTTAATAAGCCCTCCAGGAGATTCTGATGCTCACTGAGGTTTAAGTACCTTTGGGCTAAGTAAAGGCTCAAGCTGGAATGGGATTCCACACCTTGGTAACAGACTTGACTTCCCTCTTGGTGAGAGAATGTAAGAAAGCCCTAAAGGCATCCCTCTAGGGGTCTTGTCCTAGTTGGGCCAAAGCCTTACTCCTCGTGCTACCCCTAGCCCTTCTCATTGGCTGTCTCAAGAAAAAGAGAAATGGTCATTAAAGAAAGGCAGGAGGTCTGAAAATAGAACAGTACGGTCATTTATGCGAAGCCCACAACCCCATTTCCGACTATTTGATTGTTTTATTTGCCCCAGAGGCACTACTTCTCACACATTCGGCTCCTCTCTTTAAAGAGGAACCCCAACTAATCATGTTCTTGTGCTTCAATGCACTAGTCTCTCAAGTATTCTTTTTAAATTGAGTGAAAATTAAACATAATGCACACAGTTCCATAATAACATCTTTTAATGAGACCCATCTTCTAATGGAAATAACTGCCCTACTAAATTAAAAATAGGAAAATACATAAAACACATAATCCAGCGCATGAAATCAAAAACCTAATTTACTCATTCATTTCACTAGACAGTGTGATGAAGCATAACAGGAACATGATAAAATGAAGTTGTGTTCCTGTCTCCTCCTGCCATTTCCCCCTTTCCTACTTAGAAAAGGTCAGCTTGAAAAAAACGTGACCTTAACATTTACTTCCCAGTAAAGCAAACCAGTGAAAGCAAATATTTTTCATGTCCTACTAATCTTAAAATCTAATTGTAAATTTTTAAAAAAATCTTCATTAAATACAATCTTTTTTATGTCAAATGTCTTTAACTTAAAAAAATTATTTTTAGCCAGACTGGGATGAATTCCAAGCAATTTCAAACTCGCTATCAGAATAGTACTTTACTTATAGGTTAAAAAAAAAAAAACAAGTACATAATCTGCAGTGTTTTATGAGGTTATTAATTTGAATTATGGAATTCTAATTGCCTAGGAGATTGTCCATAAACCACTGCTCTCCTCCGGCAGGATGGAAAAGAACACAAAGTATTCCCACCAGGAAGCTTGGAAGCTTGTCAGAACCTACAAATGTTTCTCAGACTTCATGGTTTCTTTCAGGGCTTTGGATATTTTGCAAAAGCCCTGATCAAGAGGTAACCATGACCTCAGAGGTGTGTGGTGTGTGTGTGAGTGTGTGTGTGAGTGTGTGTGTGTGTGTGTGTGTGTGTGTGTATTTAGCTTTTTCTTTCCTTGGCATGCCTTATGCACATTGAAATGCTGACATTGCAAGAGGCCAGAACTATGTCAACTCCTCTAATAACTAGGTGTGCTTGTTTTATAATGGTAATTAACTAACTGGAGGTTATTTGATGGGTGTGTGTGTTTACTTGCAGGCCTGTGAAAGCACACATGGATACAAGCACTTACTTTGTGCGTGTGTGATTAAATACTCCTGTGGTTTCCAATTTTTTTCCAGCCCTACAGAAATGCAAATTGCCTCAAATCTATTTACTGGTATATAATACATTGAGGTCACAAATCCTGTTTTGAGATAGATTTTCTATGAAAGACGTCCAGCTCAATAATTTATTTCCTTCAACTTTTTTTGTTTTTAAACAATATCTGTTTTCTTAAGATTTCATAATCCAGATAAAAAGTTCTTCATTGCATTCATCTCATCATTCAGTTGACCTATGTGCAGTTTAGACTGTGCACAGGGAATAAGAAGATTAATTTTGAACTTGTTTCCATAAAACTACACGAGGTCCAACTACAAACCACAAAGAATAAATATAAACTAGTTGAGGTAACATTATAAAAGTAGTAGTGATAGTTTTTAAATGCCTGCACTGGCAGAGGAAACTTGTGCATAGCTTTTAAAAAAAGAAGAAGAAGAAAAAAGAAAACAACTTGAAACAGTTTGATATAAAACTTCCTACATGAACACTCTTTCTTTTGGCAGTTTGTATCCAGAATTTATTTCGTGTTGGAATCTTGCAGTAAGTTGCAAATACTAATTAACAAACCCATACTGCATGCACTCCCTGGGTGGTTAAAAAGAAAATTGGGTAGTAGTCTTGTAGTTCATGGAGTTTTAAGTATGGGCACTTGGACCATAAGATCAGTCAGATCAACAATATATTGGAAAGAAAGGTATCTTTAGTCAGGCATCTGTACAAGTCAGTGGCCCCACTGGAGGAACCATGATCTTCCAGACAGTGAGACCAATCATTCAGCCACAGTGTTTCTTAATTGGCTTTGTTTGGTTTTGGTGTTGAAGTAGTTTTCCTCCAATGAGTAGGTGGCTCCGTGAGAATCCCAAAAGAAAACAGTTTCTAAAAGAGCTTTTGGTGCTTAGAGGTTTTGGAAAGATGACAAGAAGAAGCATTTTCCTGGTGTAAATATTATTCCTTGGAACAAATAAAGATTGAGTCTAACAACAACAAAAAAAGTTAAGAAAAATTCTGTATAGCAGCAACTGGGATAACTTCTGAGAAATTACTTTCTAGTGACATTAAAATAGTAAATATTCAACCCGATTTATAGCCGTTTTTTCTTTTGACTGAAAATGTCCAATGTATGTGGCTTGAATACCTGTTCTTGTCTTGAATGTTCTACCACATACATTTCCACCTACTGTGAAGGCAAACACATTTTGACTTATGTTATTGCTTATGAAAATTTTCCCTATGACTTGAAATCTTACCTCTGTGTTTTCTTTTAAATATTCACATTTATAAATGGGCAACTGTTAAACCACTTGCTATTTCTCTTAGAGTTACCATAACGGTGATCAAGTAGTAATCTAACCTTTCAGATACTATGAATTTTCCATTTTCTATTTGAGAACGGCACTTAGGAAAAAAGAATCCTTAAGAGTGGGAAAACTTTAAGAATGATTCTTAAGATGCCAAGGCCACTCATTAACATTTCTCCAGTGAGTGTTTCAAGTTGTCTGAAGTTGTGTTTCATACAAAAAAGCAACTTAGGTAAAACTTGTCTGCTCTTATATTTTAAGACCAATAGCAAAATGCAAGCTCATTAAGCTGTGCTTAGGGACTCACAAAAACAGAATAAAAATACACCAGCCTATTCTTCTAGCATTACAGATGTATTATAGCCAGAGTACTTCCTTAGAAGTAAGACATTACTCTCAAAAATAATTTTTATATGTGGTATTTAGGACCACTTTATATGGAATGTGAAGTGTTTTATGAGTAAGTCCCACTCCAGATGTGGGAGATGAATCCCAGAGGAGGTGAGCAAATCTCTGTCTCTGATTCAGTCTCAGAGTCAATGCTAAACTATTCTACATTCAATCACAACCTCAAAAGGCTTTGCAGACCCCAATGGTACCTATGACTTGCCAGGTTGTTGTAAGGTGCCTGGATGGAGGTGTTGACCAGCACTGGTACCTCAAATAGCCTGATGCTGCTAGACACTCCAAAGGAGGCTTTAAATCAGTTTGGAAGCCGTGTAACAACAACATTCTGATGAGACTTCACCCAAGCATCAAGGCTGTAAGGGAAGGAGGCATGGGACGGACAGGCTGCGATGGGACATCCTGGAGTTCAGATTCTGACTGTGCCCTGTATTGACTGCATGACTCTAGAAGTGTAGCTGAAATTTTCTGAATATCACACAGATTTCTGAGTAAGATGCTTGTGCTGGTTAATATGCTATGTCTCTCAGCTCCTAATTCACCTCTCTATATTAAGCGTTGTATGGCCGGAGCTGGGGCTCTGCCAACTACGTCTCTTCGTTGCCAGCTGGCTTCTTGTTAGGTGATCCAGAAGAAGGGGAAAGGGAGGGGAAAGACCTTGCTTCTTACTTCTCGCTTGCAATTCTCACAGACTCTTCTCCCAGCAGCAACAGTTGGCCCCAGTTTTTAGCTCCTACGGGCACTTACAGAATGAGGCTCAGTCATATCAGCATCAGCCAGGCAGCACTCCTCCTTGAAAGTCTAAGTCCCAACTCCTCAGCACCCATTATTTGAGCTTCTATGTGCTGATACTCTTAACTTCTTCCCTTTATTCCCCCAGCCTTAGGGACGGAGCTGCTTCCTGGTTTCCTTCCATCTTCCCTTTTTTCTCATTCAGCTAACCAACACCTATGTATCAACTGCCTAGATTAAATTCTCTCTGTTGAAGAGTGGTTTCTGTTTTCCTGCCTTGTCCCTCACTGATACAATGTGAGAGAGTTCTACCTATTTAAAATTTTTTATGTGGATTAAGTGAGATATTTCATGTCAAATGCCTGTTGCAAGGCTTGGAACATAATATAAATTAAATACATGGCTCCTCTCTCCATTTGTAAAAGCTGTCTCCTTGGCAAAACTCCCCCCTCCCCCAATACAGTAAGTTTGTGCAAACTGTGGCTTTAGATATAAATATTTGAATTGCGAAAAGAACCCTGGATTTCTAACTCTCAGCAAGTCTCTATAAGATATGGAATCATAAAGAGAATTCATGACCACAAGCTCCCTGATGATTTTTTTGAGTGTTTGTAAAATTGCACATCTAGAGTCATCCTTGCTTGCTGGAATAAAGAACACCGTCTCTTAATCTTAGTGGCCACAATGATAGTACCATAATGTGTTATCAAGAGATCATGCAATTCTTCTCCTTGATAATCTATTTTCAATAATTGATAAGCCCTTCTCATCCACTGAGCCCTGACTCTCTAACATCAAAGTGAAGACTCTTTATTCTCATTCTTCTCTAAAATTATCTCATATTATTCAAAAGTTATCATCATGCTCATATCATTATTCATGCCATGTCCATTTTTATTTCATACTTTCACTCTTGTTCTTCCCTCTTTCCTGAAGTGCATTCCCCCTTATCATTTTATTTAAATCCACCAAGACTCAGCTGAGACAACATTCTCTCAGCCCACCAAGATATCTCCCATGAATTCCTATTATACCTATTGTAGCTTTTTGCAATATAGCAATTAATTAGTCTCTGACTAGAAATCTTATCAGCTCAGTTAAATTTTTTTAAAAAAGCAACTTTATGACATAGACCATGTTTTGTTTTGTTTTTTTAAATCATGGTTCATGACTGCCTAGAGGGGTTGAAATAAATATTTGTTGGCTGACTGGCCAACCTTTAATATTTTTATGATGGATGTGTCACTTGAGACTTCCATTTTCTCTGAGGGCAAGGCTGAAATACCAAAATAAGTATATAGATAGATATACATATATGATATGTTTCTGGGAATTTATCAATGCAGATGATTATAATAAAACTTTTAGAATTTTTCCTAATTACAAACTCAGCAGGGATAACTAACATCTGAAACAGTACTAGAGTCAATATACCATACTTTTCTTTTTGTACCGTAGAAAAAAAATGCCTACTGCATACATCCATTAAAATATTTGCAGTATAACCATAATCCTAATGAAAAACTGAATTTTTGACTGGAAGGACTGAAATGCTTGAACTTCTACTGCTTTATTCATGAAATGGATAGTATAGTGCAAGTAGGCACAATTCCCCTTACTCTTGCACAGAAACTAAACTTGTGAAATGAAGAGTCAATCTCTTTGCTTTTCAATTCTCAGTCATTATGATGATAGACTGGATGACATAAGTTATTGCCTCAGAAAAGCTAGTGAATTCAGATATGGTTGCTCACTCTAAAATATGTGCAGGTAAGAGTGACTGCATAGCAGGAACCACCTGAGCCTGAAATGGACCAACTCTGAATGAAAAAAGACCCTAATCATGTCATGATTAATCACCCAAGTTAATCAATTATTTAACATCATGATCTGTCCTATGCCAACGACCCTCAAAGTACATGAACAACTTGAAAGCACAAGAAGGATAAAGAAATAATTGAAAACATAAAGTCCGTGTTCAGCTTGACTTTGAGAATACTTGGAATGCCTTGAATATAAAGATTTATGACAACTTCCTGGTTTTCTATCCCTCTAGTATACATGTATTGTCCCTTACTCCTAACCCATATGTGGGTTTTCAGATTAGAGAGTTATGATGGTGGTATTTCTTATCAGTAGGAGAGGGTAAAATGAGATTCAGACCATGAATGCTCTCTATTCATTTGGAAGAACATCTTTTTTATTATTTACAGTGTGCTTGGAACTACTGTACTGTGCTTAAAATCAAGTTTCCTACCAATTCTTTACATCTCTTCTCCATAACCAGGGTACAACACTTTCAAGGAAAAGACTTATCCTCTCATAATGATGATGAATCCAGTAAGTAAAAATATGTATATATAAACCAACAAATGAACCAGACAAAACAGTCCTTGCTGTAATTTTCATTCTCACAAAGTACCTTCAAAAATGTTTCTGAAGTCAACACAATTTAAAGGGGCAGATGCAGAATGAACTTTCCAGGCTGAATATATTTATACATACACACACACAAACGCACACACACACACAGAGTGTGGTTTACTGTCAAAGAAATTTCATTGATCAGCTTTGATTTATTTAAAAGCTGGAAAATGTAAGTCTGTAAAATTGTGCAGATTTGGTAACATGACTATCTTCAGAGTAGTAAGTCCCATTTGTAAGAAACAACCACCTTGAAATTTCAAAATATTTGCCTGCTGTTAAAAATTCATAACTTTCTAGATATCCTATGCTCTTGGATTGGAAGAATTAATATTGTTAAGAAATGGCCATACTACCCAAAGCAATCTACAGATTTAATGCGATCCCTATCAAATTACCCATGACATTTTCCAAAGAACTAGAGCAAATCCTAAAATTCATATGGAACCATAAAAGACCCAGAAATGCCAAAGCAATCCTGAGGAAAAAGAACACAGCAGGAGGTATAACCCTCCCAAACTCCAGACAATACTACAAAGCTATAGTAATCAAAAGAGCATGGTATTGGCACAAAAACAGACATATGGATCAATGGAACAGAATAGTGAGCCCAGAAATAAACCCACACACCTACGGTCAATTAATCTTTGATTAAGGAGGCAAGAATATACAATAGGAAAAAGACAGTCTCTTCAGTAAGTGGTGCTGGGAAGTTGGACAGCTGCACATAAATCAATGAAGTTAGAACACACCCTCACACCGTATACAAAAATAAACTCCAAATGGCTTAAAGACTCAAATATAAGACAGAACACCATAAAACTCCTAGGAGAGAACATAAGCAAAACATTCTCTGACATAAATCATACCAATGTTTTCTTAGGTCAGTCTCCCAAGGCAATAGAAATAAAAGCAAAAATAAACAAATGGGACCTAATCAAACTTATAAGCTTTTGCACAGCAAAGGAAACCATAAACAAAATGAAAAGACAACCTATGGACTGGGAAAAAATATTTGCCAATGATGTGACCAACAAGGGCCTAATTTGCAAAATATAAGAACAGCTCCTACAATTCAATAACAAAAAAATAAACCACCCAATAAAAAAATGGGCAGAATACCTAAACAGACATTTCTCCAAAGAAGACATACAGATGGCCAACAGGCACATGAAAAGAGGCTCATCATCACTAATTATTAGAGAAATGCAAATCAAAACTACAATGAGGTGCCACTTCCCACCAGTCAGAATGGCCATCTTTAAAAAGTCTACAAGTAACAAATGCTGGAGAGGGTGTGAAGAAAAGGGAAGACTCCTACACTGTTGGTGGGAATGTAAGTTGGTGCAGCCGCTGTGGAAAACAGTATGGAGGTTCCTCAGAAAACTAAAAATAAAATTACCATATGATCCAGCAATCCCACTCCTGGGCATATACCCAGACAAAAGTATAATTCGAAAATATACATGTACCCCTATGCCCATAGCAGCACTATTTGCAATAGCCAAGACATGGAAACAACCTAAATGTCCATCAACAGAGGAGTGGATAAAGAAGATGTGGTACATATATACAATGGAATATTACTCAGCCATAAAAAAGAATGAAATAATGCCATTTGCAGCAACATGGATGGACCTAGAGATTATCATACTAAGTGAAGTAAGTCAGAAAGAAAAAGACAAATACCATATGATATCACTTATATGTAGAATCTAAAATATGACACAAATGAACATATCTACAAAACAGAAAAAGACTCACAGACATACAGAACAGACTAATGGTGGCCAAGGCGGGGGATAGGGAGGGAAAGATTGGGAGTTTGGGATTAGCGGATGCAAACTAGTATATATAGGATGGATAAACAACAGGGTCCTACTGTATAGCACAGGGAACTATATTACAGATCCTGTGACAAACCATAGTGGAAAAAAATATGAAAAAGAATATATATGTATAACTGAGTCACTTTGCTGTATAGCAGAAATTAACACAACATTGTAAATCAACAATTCAAAAAAATTTTTAGAAAATCATAACTTTCTAAATTTAAGTTAGTTTCAAAACTTGGCTTGCATGAATCTCCCAATTCTCTGAAAATTTTTAAAAAATTAAAGCTAATAGGTTTTAGAGTTCTTCTTTTTTTTTTCTCTTGGAACAAACTGATGGTTCCATAATTCACTTTTAACTACAGATGATTTTACCTGCTCCCAGCATGTAAACCAAATAGTAATAGTTCTAATATACTCTGGTTCATGCGCATTAGTTTCCTACTGCTGCTGTAACAAGTCCCTACAAACTTAGTGGCTTAAAATAATGTAAAATTATTATCTTACAATACTGAAGGTCAGAAGTCAAAAATTGTCCTTATGAGATAAAATGAAGTTGTCCGCAAGGCTGCATTTTTTTTCTGGAGGCTCTAGAGAACAATCCATTTCCTTGCCTTTTCCAGATTTTAGAGACTGCCCACATTCCTTGGCACATGGCCCCTTCCTCCATCTTCAAATAAGCAACAGAAAGTTGAGCCCCTCTTACACCACATCAATTCAAACTTTCCTCCACAGTCACACTTCCCTCTCTCTTCTGAGTCCTTCTTCCACTTTTAAGGACCCTTGTGAGTATACTGGATCTGTCTGAATAATCTAGGATAATCTCCCCATCTAAATGTCCTTAACAGAATCACATCTGCAAAATCCCTTTTCCATGTATGGTAACATAATCACAGGTTCCAGGGATTATACTTTGCTCTCCACCTTTTGGAGACATTCTTGGGAGATGCTCACTAATTCAGCATCTGATGGGTGCACAGTCATCCAGTTAGGACACTTGGACATTTCATTAACATTCTTAATATCTTTAAAGCTACCTTTAAAACTAATTATCAAGTTAAGAGGAGAATTAAGTTTTAAATATCTGCAATTGTTTTTCCATGAGATAAAGATAGTCTATAGCCACTTAACTCACTGCTGTCAAGCTACTTTATTATTTTTGCTGATATGAAGCAGAAGAAAAATTTAAAAATTATCTAGGGTATTGATCATTTTCAAACTGTATTTTTATTCTCTTCATTCATAAGATAACTCTTCCAGTCCCTAGAAAAATACAAATAGACAGTATTTATTAAATGATTGAATCACACATTAATCACATATTAATAAGCATAGAGACCCCTGGAGTAAGCTGACCTACCATAACTTTTCTTGTGAACATTTACAATAAATGTATAAATAAATGATTATTTAATATAATCACCCCATGTTTTAGGATTCCTTCCAGAAAACAAAAATTAAAGCATGGTTATCTCCTTTTTCAAAATCCCATCATCCTGCTCCTTAATGAGACAACGTCATAAGATAATATTAGTTCACACAGAAAGATGAATCGTCAAGAACATGTGCTCAGTATTGCTAACACCCACTACCACTAAGTCTCATCCCATCCGGTGATGTGGAGGATTTCAGAACAATGCAACACATTTCCTTCTCCAACTTCCAAGTCAGTGCTGAGGGAGCAAAGGAGGAGAAACAATTCCCCTGTTAGCAGTGGCCTCAAGGTACTCTGGGTTTCTGCTCAAAATCAGAGGAGGACTCTGCCCTGGCAGAAATGCTTCAGCAAAAGAAAAACACACTAGGACCCTAGAGTATCTTGCCTTAAATATCCCATTGCAGTTAGGCAAAATGGCTACTGACGCATACATTTCCTGATGCCTAGGAGATATTTAATAGGATGTGGCTTAGGTCTTTTTTTTTTTTTCCCCCTGAAATCTACTCTCAGAGCTAAATAGTTCTGTGTCCTCAGAAAACTTGATTCTCTGCTCAGCCACCAATAACACAGAATCAATTAAGTTCTATAACAAAACAACTAGGAGTTTTTGACCAAGTGCTCTGTGGTAGGTACCATGCTCAGCAATAACCAACGGACAGATGCTGCACCAGGAGTAGGGAGAAAGCAAGCATATTTGCAGACACTGGACATCTTCTTTTACAGAAATATAATTCAAATATTTTAAATATGCAAGGCCTCCTTACTTCCAAGCATTTCCAGTAACAGATTCAACACGAGAAGTTATTGCATCATCTCAAAGAGATTTTCTATAAGTAGTTAAATTTACCTTGAATGTTGAATTGTTCCCTACACCCAATTTAAATCAGCAACTCAAAATAAACTTTTTAATATTATCAGCCTACTAATACAACTTATCAAAATTAATAACGGGGAAATTTACAAAAAACAGTGACATCCTGGGTGTGGTAGGCACAATAATGGCCCCTAAAGAAGTCCACGTGCTAACTCCTGGGACCTGTGACTATGATACCTTCATGGCAGAAGAAACTTCGCAGATGTGATTGAGACAGGAAGATTATCCAGGTGGACTCAATATAATTACAAAGATCCTTATAAGTGAAAGAGGCATGAGAGGAAGAGAGAGAGAAAAGAAAATATGACAACTGAAGCAAAGGTTGGAATGATGTGATTGCTAGCTTTGAATTTAGAAAGAAACCCTGAGCCAAGGAATGTGGGCAGCCTCTGGAAGCTGGAAAAGGCAAGGAACGAAACACTTCCCTAGAGTCTCCAGAAAGCCCTGCCGATACTTTGGTTTTAGCCACATAAGGCTATTTCAGATGTCTGAACTTTAGAACTGTAAGATAATATACTGTTGTTGTTTTGAGACACTAAGATTGTAGTAATTTGTTTCAGCAGCAATAAGAAACTAATACAATGGGCAAACTGTCCTTTTAGTAAATTATATTCTAATACAGTTCTAAGATTTCCCCACTGATAATATACCACAAGGTCTGCCCTTCTGTTTCTCAATGTAAAGAGCTGCCACATCTTTCCTAGTAGGACATCAATTTTGGTGCTCACAGAAACCATGGGTGTGATTCATTTGGAAACACTGCTCCTTGTGTACTAGTAATAGTGTGAGACAAACCATAGCAAAAAGTTCTATCACTCCCCAGGAAGCCATTGTTTCAAGCCTTAGGATTCAGTATTGCATTGTATCTCAATAATCTTCATTCAGCTTTGCAACTTACCTGCTAAATTTCATTGGGAACTGTAGCAAACTCACTGAGTTTCATTGGAAAAACAGCAGCACATGGCAGAAAACTCTCACACAATTGTAACTGCATTATCACCAGATATAGCCTGATGCATGTGATAGTGTTACATGAAACATGGTAGTTACTAAAATTAAATTATACTTGTCAGAACAAAATGAAAATCTACATTTGATGATAGAGGATGTTTAACTTGAAGCAAAAACTTTAATACGCCTTCTGTTTAATTAATAATTTACAAGGACTCACAGACGCTGTGCTCTAAATGAGCGTACAAATTTAAGTATGTATATGTGTATATATGTAAGTGTATGGAGATATATAGGTAGTGAGAGAGGTCTGTAGATTGTATGATTTGGGAGGATGCCTCTGTCCAACTAACACCCCTTAAAGTTTCATCTCTCATACATGTTTCTTTTTGGAGAGGTATCACTTCTATTGAAACTACTCTTCTGTCTGTCCCTCCTGCCGTACTATAAAATGCTCGAAGACAAAGATTATGTCTTATTTGTCATCGCACTACGTGTCATAATGGCTAGTAGGTGGTCAATAAGTGTTAGATGAAGTTATAGAACTTCCATAATATAAATGCCTAGGCAGTAAATCAAGAAGTTGCTAAGGACAGAGAATTATTTAGTCCTGCTAGTGGGTCTCAAAAAAGATCTCAATCCCATGGCTCACCTGTCAACCACCAAGAGTATCAAGAGAGACAGGTTCTCCACACTTTCACATATAATTTTTGCCCTTCAGTTAAAGTAGTCTTTCTGTTGCTTATTTAAATTAATTTCTCCTAAATAAAGATGGTTCAAGGAGTAGCTATTACGTGTGATTCTGTAGACACATAATATTAATATACATAATCTATGTATGCATATAATCTGTAATTATATACATCCTGGGAATCCCTAATTTCTTCATTGCATCACACCCTGTAGTTTAGTTTCCAGCATCCAACCGTTTGACTTGTTTTCCACAACGTTCTTCTCAATGTATATATTTATTAGCTTCTCATACTTCTTGAATTATATTTCTGTTTCCCATAGTACTCAAGATGTTTCTAATATGTTTTAAGAATCCCCTTGAGCCATCATAGCCTCTAACAAAAAAGTAAGATCACAGTCTCCATTTTATTCTGCAACCAGAATTCTATATTCTACAGGTTGTGGCAGCAGTAATTTTTCTCTGTTTCCAGAATCCTTCCAGAGTCACAATTCATGCTCGTGTAGGTTATACTTTACACAGCTCCAGGAGCACTATTCACGTCACAGTCATCAAAGATCAGCATATTATTTATTGCCACAATTTGCAGATGGTGACTAAGCGCCTTAAAGAATGGACAACTGATCCCATGTTGCATAAAGGTGGCATTCTGGCTAGTAGGTGCTGTTTATAATTTGATATCAACAACTAAGAATGGGGAAACTTCTGCCCTCAAACCTGATGTAATAACAAAAACCAAACTTGCTTTTGTGAGGTAAAAACTAGAGAGCTGAACAAGATATATGTATCAACTGGTTTCAGGCATTGTACAATAAACAGAATAGTGAACCTTGAGAGAAATGAAACAAACAAGATAAGCATATGATCGCCCCAGTTTTCTGCTTGGTTGCAATTTTTTGAATCATGGGCACAGGAAGAGGGAGTCCAAGCAGAGCCTCAAAGTCTTGCTGAGTTGAGGATACAGAAACCGTGGAGGAGTGTGCTGAGATTGCACAGCAAAGTTCCAGACAGGAAAGAAGTATGAAGAGAAAAAGCTTCAGAAAAATGATTGGGGTACCCTTGCATTTTTGCTGAGAACTAATCAGTGCATGTGTAGAGTTCAAGTTCATGAGGCTGAACAAAGGATAATTAGTAACTTGTAAGCTGAACAATTCCCAGAGTTTGCAGAAAGTGGAAAGACATTTGATCTGGCCAAGGAGAGTTCCTGGTGCTAGCCCATGGGGTCATGCCTTAGTAGCAGAGCTAAACTATATCTGGAGTGAAGCCTATTCTAGGCTAACCGTAACAAAAAGAGGCCTTAAAGAGATCAAGCAGATCTGTAAGTAACTTAAACTGCCTGCCAGATGAAAGTACAGCACTCTTTAAAGGAAAATAACAACAATGCAGACACAATTCCAGCATAAGAAAAAAAAAGTACTAAACATGCCAAGGAGAAAGAAAACATGAGTCACAGTCAGGAGTGAATCAGACAACTGAAACAAAATCAGAAAAAAGAAGGATCATGAAACTAGAAAATAAGGATGTTATTAGAGCTCTTATAACTATGTTAACTATTTTGATATTGAACATAATAAACTATTAAGTGATAAAAGCAAAGTGCACAAGAATCTCTACAGTATACAACACTTCATATAAGAAAAAATAGGATTTAAGAAAATATGTATGCATGACCTTCTGTGCAAAAGATATATAGGAAAAATAATCTGGAACATGAGACTGTTTACCCTCAGAGCATGGGTGGGAATGGGGTAGAAGAATGGGGAAATGAAACACGACACAGAGAAGAGGGAGAAGTGACACTTTGCTGAGCATTTTTTGAGCTATGACTCTTAGAACCGTGATAATGTTTCACATATCCCCAAAGTAAATAATTAAAATCTGCCAGAATACGGCACATGCAAAATGGAATGCAAAATGTAACAAATAAACTTAACTCTTTTACAAATGATAAATATTATCACACTGATAGGATTGGGGCAGAAAAAGAGCCAACCAAAGAAGTCTTTAACAGGAATAAAGATGCAGACATAGAGGATGGACTTGAGGACACAGGGAGGGGGAAGGGTAAGCTGGGACGAAGTGAGAGAGTGGCATGGACATATATACACCACCAAATGTAAAACAGATAGCTAGTGGGAAGCAGCCGCATGGCACAGGGAGATCAGCTCAGTGCTTTGTGGCCACCTAGAGGGGTGGGATAGGGAGAAGAGGGAGACTCAAGAGGGAGGAGATATGGGGATATATGTATATGTATAGCTGATTCACTTTGTTATAAAGCAGAAACTAACACACCATTGTAAAGCAATTATACGCCAATAAAGATGTTTAAAAAAATTTTTTTAAGTCTTTAAAAAAAACAAACACTATTTGACTATATCTGTAAGGCTAAAGACAAAAAGAGCTGTGCACGAATATTATACTCCAGTTTGTAACTGTTTTTCACAAGGTTATGAGTTTTTAAATATGAAATTACTTTGTGTGTATGCTAGGATTGAACAAAAAGTAAATATATTATGGATAATGAAAGCCAGGTTGTCTACTGTCAGAGAATGGAGTTACAAGTAAAGGAAAGGGGAAGGCTAGAATGAATACTGTAGTGTCAGATTGGGGGAAAAAAGCATTGGTATGGTCACTGTTTTTAGTACACAGACAGACAAATAAATGTAGAAACGTAGATGGGTATGAAAGTATGAGTAGATACATATATGTTTCCTACCTCCTCTAGCAAAAGGGCCTAGAAGCAGTGACACCCCACTAGCAATGAGAATACTGTTCTCCAATTGAAGGAATCAAGGCTCCTGGGAGAAATGTTTGCCATCAGGATTGGGCAAGGAAAGTGTAAGAAGAGCTTGGAACATTTTGCGATGCCAGAAAGTAAAGAAGTGCTCAAAAAAATGATGGAGACATGTGAAGATGACACAGAACCCAACCTGAAGGAGCTCTCATAGCTAAATCTGAGAAAATTTGACCAATAAAATAATAAGGATAGTGTTAGATTTACAACCTAGAGAAGAAGATAGAATATCCATGAGTCCATACCAATATAATAAATAATTGAATACATAAACAAAAAGGGAGAAGGGCCAGCTCTTCCTTACAGTAAAATTTTAATCGTTAAATATAGGAGTAAAGAAAATATAAAATCATCAATTTGCCAACCCTGCAGTAATAATTATTACAAGGAAGAACCTTTGAGGGATGCTAAAATTAGTGGCATAGGTATATTGAGAAACTAAATATTTGCATAGTGTCAAAGTATCTCCCCATGAGATATGTCACTATAAAATGGTAACTGTACAGTGGAGATGCCTTAAACAAATGATTAAATTTAACATTACTAGTAACAAAATACTTCAAAAACATGTAGCTTCTTATACAATGCACTGAGTAGGGCATAACATCCATTCTGTGGTACTCTTACCAAAAATGTTCAATCTCAATATAATCACACAAAAACATCAGAAAAATTAAAATTGAGAGACAGTCTACCAAAAAAAAAAAAACCTGACCAGTACCAGCATTTCTTTTTAATGTGTCTGAGTAAGACTAAGGAACTATCAGAAAACATGGAGACATGACAACTAAATGAAATGAGAGAACCTGGATTATATCATGGACCAGAAAAAGGGCATAGTAGGATATATAAAATAATACTCCACAATTTGGACAGTAAGCAAAATATTTCAGAATAACCCATGAGTCAAAGAAAAAAATCACAAAGGAACTTAGAAAATAGTTTAAAAGAAAATGAAAACGTAACAAAATCTGTGGGATGCAGCTAAAATATATCTTACAGGAAAATGTATACATTTAATATGCTTATATTGAAAAGAAAGTTCTAGAATCTATTATCTTAAGGTTCTACCTTAAGAAGCTACAAAATGAAGCATAAAGTAAACCCAAATTAAGTAGAAGGAAGAAAAAATTTTAAAAAGATAAGAGCATAAGACAATAAAAGAGTAAAAAGCCAAAGGTAGAGAAAATGAACAGAACCATGAACTGGTACTTTGAAGAAAAAAATAAACTTGAAAAATGTCTAGCTAGATTTACCAAGAAAAAAAATGGAAAAGTCACAGATTTCAGCTATCAGGAATGAGACAGAAAGAATATAATTACAGAACCTACAGACATTAATCTGATAATGAGGGATGTTATAAAATCTTTAGGCAAGTTCATTTGGCAAACTAGAAGACATACCAAATTCTTTGTAAAGCACTAGAGTTTTTAACTATTAAGAAAATTTGACTTTTACTTAAAAATCTCCCTACAAATAAAATTCTAGGCTACATAATTTCTCTGGTGAATTCTATCCAGCTTTAAGGAAGAATAGCAACAATCCTGAACAAAATGTTTTGGAAAATAGAAGTAAAAGAAACGCTTTCTAACTGATTTTGTAAGACCAATAATACTCTATCAAACCAAGACAAAGATATTATAAGTAAAGAAACTGCAGACCAATATCCTTTATAAACATAGACCCAAAAGTCTTTAAAACATAATAACAGATTGAATCCAATAATATGTAAAATGAGCAAGTGGAGTTTCTAACAGAATTGCAAGGTTGATTTATAACTCAAAATATCAATTTTGTTCACCTTATTCATAGATTTAAACAGAAAAATTGTATGATCACTTCAATAGATGTTTTAAAAAAGTTAAAACACTTAAACACCCAAACATGTTAAAATTCTCTAACTAAAAATAGAAAGGAAGTTCCTCAGCCTGATAAAGAGCATCTATAAAGATCCTATGCCTAGCATTTAGTGTTGAAAGCATTAATGCTTTCCCCCTGAAATTGGGGAGAAGGCAAGGATGTTCACTCTTACCACTTCTTTGACTGAAGGTCTAGAGCAATTAAGACAGGACAAAAAAATAGAAAGCATATAGACTGTATAGGAAAGAGTGGTAAAACTATGCCTACTACAATATAAAGGAAAAACTAGTGATATATCCAACAGTATGAATGAATCTCAAAAACATCCACACAAGAGCACAGTCTATTTATGTGAAACTTCATAAAAGACAAATCTAATTTATAGTAACAGAAAGCAAATTAGTGATTGCCTGGGGTTGGTGAGAGGAGGGAATGACTGGGAAGAGGTATAAGGGAAAGCTTTGGGGTGAAGGAAATACTCTACATCTTGTTTGTGGGGGTAGCTATATGGATGATTACATCTGTCAAAATTCACCAAGCTGTATGCTTATAACGGTAGTATTTATTTTACATAAATTATACTTCAATAGAATTGATTTTTAAAAGTGTTTCCCAGGGTGATCAAAGTGGGGAGAAAAAGAGGAAAAGTAAGTGCTTGTGATATGACTACTAGGAGCTTGCTTTTTCCAACAACTCTGCTTTCAAGCATGCTATGGTCGTTACCCTAAAGGATACTGTCTGCCCTGAGTGTGCTACAAACACTTGGCACCAATAGCTTCTGCCACCTTAGAGCTGGAAGTGGGGAGAGTGTAATGGAGAGTGTAGAGGTGTACAGGGCTCCAAGCGTACTTTCTCTTTCCAAAGGATGTTCATTAAGCCAACAAAAACAAACAAAAAAGCTAAATAAGTCCAAAGCATGTTCTCATACAATTTTGTAATTAATTAAGTGGGACCATTCAACCAGTGAGATTTGCTTTATATAGTTCTTCCCTTAATAGGATGAACTTCTGGACTGTGGGCTAAGCTTCATGTCACTTGTTTTCTCTTTTCTTTCCTTCCTTCTCTCTCTCTCTCTCTCGTTCTTTTTCTTCGTGGTGGTTCTGTTTGCCATACATTAGGAAAGATACAACTGGGCTATAAAGTTTTAAGAAGGGGCTCCTGGCAGCTTCATTCTTGTCTCCATGTGATACCTGTGGCTGGCACTGTTTACTCATTAGCACTTTCTTACTTGATTAATTACCGTATGAAGGAAAACCCTGATCTTTCTTTGTTGTGGACTTCCTTCCAAGGTATTTTACTGGAAACATAGCTATTTAATGGCAGTGAGGACTGCTAGAGTATATATAACATTAAGAATCTAAAAATATTCTACATTTCCCAATTTTGCTCCATAGCAACTATATACCCTGATTAAATTACTACTCTTATTTGAAGTACTAATGTGCATATCTAAGAAATAGGATTCATAGTGATTGTCAAGTCTTGATCTCAAAGAGCTCCTGAATATGAGAGAGATGATCAAGGGAAGGTTTGTGAAATGCTCAAAAGTGTACAATGAAACCGGATTCATCAGAGTACCATTTAGAATCTTAATATTTTAATGGTTTTTAATACTGTTTGATTATAAAATTTATCTGTTTAGAATCCCTGGAATATGCTTAATTACTTTGTTTAAAGAAAAAATTATAAGTTATCTGTGTAATGTTAAGTTACACTGAATGTGTATCCCCCAAATTCATACATTAAAGCCCTAAACCCCAATGTGATGATATTTGGAGGTATGAACATTGGGAAGAATTAGGTTTGGATGATATCATTGCAGCGGGGGCGGGGGGGTGTAAGACCCCTCATGATGGAATTAGTGTCCTTACAAGAAGGGCTCTCTCTCTCCTCCATGTGAAGACACAGCAAGAAGGTAGCCAGCTGCAATCCAGAGAGAGAGTTCTCACCAGACACCCACCCTCCTAGCACCCTAACCTCAGACTTCCAGTTCCAGAACTGAGAAATAAATTCTTGTTTAATCCACCCAGTCTATGGTATTTTGTTATAACAGTTTGTGCAGACTAATATAAACAGAGATAGAGATCATCACTGACTTTGGCCTTAAATATGAATATGAATATATAAAAATAAATATATGAACACAAATATATAATTTTATAAATATTTTGTAATTATGTTATATATAACTTCTGATAAAATCATGCTTATACATCATTTTGCCTCTGATTTTAACAACCATCACTCAATATAGCTGTTTTCTCATGTTAATAAGTACTCTCTGAAAATTCCCTTTTACTGTTTGTGAGATATTCCATCATAAAGCTCGTCATGTTCATTTTTCTTTGCTTTTTTTTTTTTAACATCTTTATTGGAGTATAATTGCTTTACAACAGTGTGTTAGTTTCTGCTGTATAACAAAGTGATTCAGCTACACATATACATATATCCCCATATCTCCTCCCTCTTGCGTCTCCCTCCCACCCTCCCCATCCCACCCCTCTAGGTGGTCACAAAGCACTGAGCTGATCTCTCTGTGCTATGCAGCTGCTTCCCACTAGCTATCTATTTTACATTTGGTGGTGTATATATGTCCATGCCACTCTCTCACTTCATCCCAGCTTACCCTTCCCCCTCCCCGTGTACTCAAGTTCATTCAGTATGTCTGCATCTTTATTCCTGTCCGGCCCCTAGGTTCTTCAGAACCATTATTATTATTATTATTATTATTATTATTATTATTATTAAAGATTCCATATATATCTGTTAGCAATATGGTATTTATTTTTCTCTTTCTGACTTACTTCACTCTGTATGACAGTCTCTAGGTCCATCCACCTAGAAATAACTCAATTTCGTTTATTTTTATGGCTGAGTAATATCCCATTGTATATATGTGCTACATCTTCTTTATCCATTCATCTGTCAATGGACATTAGGTTGTTTCCATGTCCTGGCTATTGTAAATACAGCTACAATGAACATTGTGATACATGACTCTTTTTGATTATGGTTTTCTCAGGATGTATGCCCAGTAGTGGGATTGCTGGGTCGGATGGTAGTTCTATCTTTACTTTTTTAAGGAACCTCCATACTGTTCTCAATAGAGGCTGTATCAATTTACATTCCCACCAAGAGTGCAAGAGGGTTCCCTTTTGTCCACACCCTCTCCAGCATTTATTGTTTGTAGATTTTTTGATGATGGCCATTCTGAGCAATGTGAGGTGATACCTCACTGTAGTTTTGATTTGCATTTATCTAATAATTAGTGATGTTGAGCATCTTTTCACATGCCTCTTGGCCATCTTTATGTCTTCCTTGGTGAAATGTCTATTTAGGTCTTCCACCCATTATTGGATTGGGTTGTTTGTTTTTTTAATATTGAGCTGCATGAGCTGCTTGTAAGTTTTGGAGATTAATCCTTTGTCAGTTGCTTCATTTGCAAATATTTTCTCCCATTCTGAGGGTTGTCTTTTCATCTTATTTATGGTTTCCTTTGCTGTGCAAAAGCTTTTAAGTTTCATTAGGTCCCTTTTTTTTTTTTTTTTTTTTTCATTTCTCTTTGCAGTGGGTCAAAAAGGATCTTGCTGTGATTTATGTCATGGAGTGTTCTGCCTATGTTTTCCTCTAAGAGTTTTACAGTGTCTGGCCTTACGTTTAGGTCTTTAATCCATTTTCAGTTTATTTTTGTGTATGGTGTTAGGGAGTGTTCTAATTTCATTCTTTTACATGTAGCTGTCCAGTTTTCCTAGCACCACTTATTGAAGAGACTGTCTTTTCTCCATTGTATATTCTTGCCTCTTTTATCAAAGATAAGGACTGTATGTGACCATATATGCATGGGGTTATCTCTGGGCTTTCTATCCTATACCATTGATCTATATTTCTGTTCTTCTGCCAGGATCATACACTCTTGATTACTGTAGCTTTGTAGTATAGTCTGAAGTCAGGGAGCCATATTCCTCCAACTCTGTTTTTCTTTCTCAACTTTGCTCTGGCTATTTGGGGTCTTTTGTGTTTCCATACAAACTGTGAAATTTTTTGTTCTAGTTCTGTGAAAAATGCCATTGGTAGTTTGATAGGGATTGCATTGAATCTGTAGATTGCTTTGGGTAGTATAGTCATTTTCACAATGTTGATTCTTCCAAACCAAGAACATGGTATATCTCTCCATCTGTTTGTAACATCTTTAATTTCTTTCATCTGTGTCTTATAGTTTTCTACATACAGGTCTTTTGTTTCCTTAGGTAGGTTTATTCCTAGGTATTTTATTCTTTTTGTTGCAATGGTAAATGGGAGTGTTTCCTTAATTTCTCATTTTTCATCATTAGTGTATAGGAATGCAAGAGATTTCTGTGCATTAATTTTGTATCCTGCTACTTTACCAAAGTCATTGATTAGCTCTAGTAGTTTTCTGGTATAGCATCTTTAGGATTCTCTATGTATAGTATCATGTCATCTGGAAACAGTGACAGCTTTACTTCTTTTTTCCGATTTGGATTCCTTTTATTTCTTTTTCTTCTCTGATTGCTGTGGCTAAAACTTCCAGAACTATGTTGAATAATAGTGGTGAGAGTGGACAACCTTGTCTTGTTCCTGATCTTAAAGCAAATGGTTTCAGTTTTTCACCATTGAGCATAATGTTGGCTGTGGGTTTGTCATATATAGCCTTTATTATGTTGAGGTAAGTTCCCTCTATGCCTATTTTCTGGAAGGTTTTTATCGTAAATGCATGTTGAATTTTGTCAAAAGCTTTTTCGGCATCTATTGAGATGATCATATGGTTTTTACCCTTCAATTTGTTAATATGGTGTGTCACATTGATTGATTTGCAGATATTGAAGAATCCTTGCATTCCTGGGATAAACCCCACTTGATCATGGTGTATGATCATTTTAATGTGCTGTTGGATTCTGTTCGCTAGTATTTTGTTGAGAATTTTTGCATCTATGTTTAACAGAGATATTGGCCTATAGTTTTCTTTTTTTGTGGCATCTTTGTGTGGTTTTGATATCAGGGTGAGGGTGGCCTCATAGAATGAGTTTGGGAGTGTTCCTCCCTCTGCTATATTTTGGAAGAATTTGAGAAGGATAGGTGTTAGCTTTTCTCTAAATGTTTGAAAAAATTCGCCTGGGAAGCCATCTGGTCCTGGGCTTTTGTTTCTTGGAACATTTTTATTCACAGTCTCAATTTCAGTGCTTGTGATTGGTCTGTTTATATTTTGTATTTCTTACTGGTTCAGTCTCTGAAGGTTGTGCATTTCTAAGAATTTGTCCATTTCTTCCAGGTTGTCCATTTTATTGGCATATAGTTGCTTGTAGTAATCTCTCATGATCCTTTGTATTTCTGCAGTGTCAGTTGTTACTTCTCCTTTTTCATTTCTAATTCTGTTGATTTGAGTCTTCTCCCTTTTGTTCTTGATGAGTCTGGCTAATGGTTTATCAATTTTGTTTATCTTCTCAAAGAACCAACTTTTAGTTTTGTTGATCTTTGCTATCATTTCCTTCATTTCTTTTTTTTTTTTTTAAAGATTTATTTATTGATTGATTGATTACTATGTTGGGTCTTCGTTTCTGTGCTAGGGCTTCCTGTAGTTGCGGCAAGCGGGGGCTACTCTTCATCGCGGTGCGCGGGCCTCTCACTATCGCGGCCTCTTTTGTTGCGGAGCACAGGCTCCAGACACGCAGGCTCAGTAGTTGTGGCTCACGGGCCTAGTTGCTCCGCGGCATGTGGGATCTTCCCAGGCCAGGGCGCGAACCCGTGTCCCCTGCATTAGCAGGCAGATTCTCAACCACTGCGCCACCAGGGAAGCCCTCCTTCATTTCTTTTTCCTTTATCTCTGATCTGATTTTTATTATTTCTTTCCTTCTGCTAACTTTGGGGTTTTTTGGTTCTCCTTTCTCTAATTGCTTTAGGTGTAAGGTTAGGTTGTTTATTTGAGATGTTTCTTGTTTCTTGAGGTAGGATTGTATTGCTATAAACTTCCCTCTTAGAACTGCTTTTGCTGCATCCCACAGGTTTTTGGGTCATCGTGTTTTCATTGTCATTTGTTTCTTGGTATTTTTTGATTTTCTCTTTGATTTCTTCAGTGGTCTCTTGGTTATTAAGTAGTGTACTGTTCAGCCTCCATGTGTCTGTATTTTTAGATTTTTTCCTGTAATTGATACCTAGTCTCATAGCATTGTGGTCAGAAAAGATACTTGATATGATTTCAATTTTCTTAAATTTCCCAAGGCTTGATTTGTGACCCAAGATATGATCTATCGTGGGTAATGTTCCATGAGCACTTGAGAAGAAAGTGTATTCTGTTGCTTTTGGATGGAATGTCCTATAAATATCAATTAAGTCCATCTTGTTTAATGTATCATTTAAAGCTTGTGTTTCCTTATTTATTTTCATTTTGGATGATCTGTCCATTGGTGAAAATGGGGTGTTAAAATCCCCTACTATGATTGTGTTACAGTCGATTTCCCCTTTTATGGCTGTTAGCATTTGCCTTATGTATTGAGGTGCTCCTATGTTGTGTGCATAAATATTTACAATTTTTATAACTTCTTCTTGGATTGATCCCTTGATCATTATGTAGTATCCTTCTTCATCTCTTGTAATAGTCTTTATTTTAAAGTCTATTTTGTCTGACATGAGTATTGCTCCTCCAGCTTATTTTTGATTTCCATTTGCATGGAATATCTTTTTCCATCCCCTCACTTTCAGTCTGTATGTGTCCCTAGGTCAGAAGTGGGTCTCTTGTAGACAGCATGTATACAGGCCTTGTTTTTGTATCCATTCAGCCAATCTATGTCTTTTGTTGGGAGCATTTAATCCATTTACATTTAAGGTAATTATCGATATGTATGTTCCTATTACCATTTTCTTAATTGTTTTGGGTTTGTTATTGTAGGTCTTTTCCTTCTCTTGTTTCCCCTGCCTAGAGAAGTTTCTTTAGCATTTGTTGTAAATCTGGTTTGGTGGTGGTGAATTCTCTTAGCTTTTGCCTGTCTGTAAAGGTTTTAATTTCTCTGTCAAATCTCAGTGAGATCCTTGCTGGAATCTTGGTTGTAGGTTTTTCCCTTTCACCGCTTTTAGTACGTCTTGCCATTCACTTCTGGCTTGCAGAGTTTCTGCTGAAAGATCAGCTATTAACCTTATGGGGATTCCCTTCTATGTTATTTGTTGCTTTTCCCTTGCTGCTTTTTATATTTTTTCTTTGTATTTAATTTTTGATAGTTTGATTAATATGTGTCTTGGCGTGTTTCTCCTTGGATTTATCCTGTATGGGACTCTCTGCACTTCCTGGACTTGATTGACTATTTCCTTTCCCATGTTAGGGAAGTTTTCAACTATAATCTCTTCAAATATTTTCTCAGTCCCTTTCTTTTTCTCTTCTTCTGGGACCTCTATAATTCGAATGTTGGTGCATTTAATGTTGTCCCACAGGTCTCTGAGACTGTCCTCAATTCTTTGCATTCTTTTTTCTTTATTCTGCTCTGCAGTAGTTATTTCCACTATTTTATCTTCCAGGTCACTTCTCCACTCTTCTGCCTCCGTTATTCTGCTATTGATTCCTTCTAGAGAATTTTTAATTTCATTTATTATGTTGTTCATCATTGTTTGTTTGCTCTTTAGTTCTTCTAGGTCCTTGTTAAACGTTTCCTGTATTTTCTCCATTGTATTTCCAAGATTTTGGATCATCTTTAGAATCATTACTCTGAAATCTTTTTCGGATAGAATGCCTATTTCCTCTTCGTTTGGTTTGGTGGGTTTTTACCTTGCTCCTTCATCTGCTGTGTGTTTCTCTGTCTTCTCACTTCGATCAACTTACTGTGTTTGGGGTCTCCTTTTTGCAGGCTGCAGGGTAGTTCCCATTGTTTTTGGTGTCTGCTCCCAGTGGCTAAGGTTGGTTCAGTGGGTTGTGTAGGCTTCCTGGTGGAAGGGAGTAGTGCCTGTGTTCTGGTGGATGAGGCTGGATCTTGTCTTTCTGGTGGACAGGACCACATCTGGTGGGTGTTTTGGGGGTGTCTGTGACCTTATTATTTTAGGCAGCCTCTGTGCTAATGGATGGGGTTGTGTTCCTGTCTTGCTAATTGTTTGGCACAGGGTGTCCAGCAGTGTAGCTTGCTGTTCGTTGAGTGGAGCTGGGTCTTAGCGTTGAGATGGAGATCTCTGGGAGCGCTGTTGACGTTTGATATTACGTGGAGCTGGGAGGTCTCTGGCGGACCAATGTCCTAAACTCGGCTCTCCCACCTCAAAGTCACAGGCCTGACACCCAGCCGGAGCACCAAGACCCTGTCAGCCACACGGCTCAGAAAAAAAGGGAGAAAAAAAATAAAGAAACAAAGAAAAAGAAATAAAATAAAATAATATAAAGTTATTAAAGTAAAAAAATTTTTTTAATTTTTAAAAATACAAAAAATTTAAAAGTAATAAAACAAAGAAAAAGGAATGAAAGAAGAGAGCAACCAAACCAAAACACAAATCCACCAATGATAACAAGAGCTAAAAACTATACTAAAGAAAAAAAAACGGACAGACAGAATCCTAGGACAAATGGTAAAAGCAAAGCTATACAGACAAAATCACACAAAGAAGCATACACATACACACTCACAAAAAGAGAAAAAGGAAAATATATATATATATATATATATATTTTAAAAAAAGGAAGAGAACCAAATCAATAAACAAATCTACAAATGATAATAAACTCTAAATACTAAACTAAGATAAACATAAAACTAGAAACCAGTCAATCACATATAGCCAACCCCAAGTCTACAGTTGCTCCCAAAATCCACCACCTCAATTTTGGGATGATTCGTTGTCTATTCAGGTATTCCAGAGATGCAGGGTACATTAGGTTGATTGTGGAGATTTAATCTGCTGCTCCTGAGGCTGCTGGGAGAGATTTCCCTTTCTCTTCTTTGTTCACACAGCTCCTGGGGTTCAGCTTTGGATTTGGCCTCACCTCTGTGTGTACATCACCTGTGGACATCTGTTCCCACCCAGACAGGACGGGGTTAAAGGAGCAGCTGATTAGGGGGCTCTGGCTCACTTAGGCTGGGGGGAGGGAGGGGTACGGAATGTGGGGCGAGCCTGCAGTGGCAGAGGCCAGCGTGATGTTGCAATAGCCTGAGGCGCACTGTGTGTTCTCCTGGGGAATTTGTCCCTGGATCACAGGACCCTGGCAGTGGCGGGCTGCAAAGGCTCCCAGGAGGGGAGGTGTGGATAGTGACCTGTGCTTGCACATAGGCTTCTTGGTGGCTGCAGCAGCCTTAGCATTTCATGCCCTTCTCTGTTGTCCATGCTGATAGCCGCGGCTCGCGCCCATCTCTGGAGCTCGGTTAGGTGGTGCTCTGAATCCCCTCTCCTCACACACCCCAAAACAATGGTCTCTTGCCTCTTAGGCTGTTCCAGACTTTTTCCCGGTCTCCCTCCCAGCTAGCTGTGGCGCACTACCCCCCTTCAGGCTGTGTTCACGCAGCCAACCCCAGTCCTCTCCCTGGGATCCGACCTCCGAAGCCCGAGCCTCAGCTCCCAGCTCCCACCCCTCCTGGCAGGTGAGCAGACAAGCCTCTCAGACTGGTGAGTACTGGTCGGCACTGATCCTCTGTGCGGGAATCTCTCCGCTTTGCCCTCTGCACCCCTGTTGCTTTGCTCTCCTCCATGGCTCCGAAGCATCCCCCCACCACCCCCATCTTTGCTAGTGAAGGGGCTTCCTAGTGGGTGGAAACCTTTCCTCCTTCACAGCTCCCTCCCAGTGGTGCAGGTCCTGTCCCTATTGTTTTGTCTCTGTTTTTTCTTTTTCCTTTTGCCCTACCCAGGTACGTGGGGAGTTTCTTGACTTTTGGGAAGCCTGAGGTCTTCTGCCGGCGTTCAGTAGGTGTTCTGTAGGAGTTGTTCCACATGTATATGTATTTCTGATGTATTTGTGGGGAGGAAGGTGATCTCCACATTTTACTCCTCTGCCATCTTGAAGGTCTCCTCAAGAAATATGTTTTTATCACTTTATGTCTACTGAAATGTCATACCATACTGACCACTATATAAGAACCATGTTTTCCATATAAAAAGATCATGGTGCATTGCAACCACTAGATACATCCCAGACTTAAATGGTGAAAAGCAAACACTCCACCTGGACTATGAGACATAAAACAAAGTTATATTTCCCATGCCTGAAAGATTTTTGAATTTGAGATGCTTTCTGATAATTTTCTTTTTCAAAAAATACCGTCAGAAAGAGAAAAACAAATACCATATGCTAACACATATATATGGAATCTAAGAAAAAACAAACAAAAAATGGTCATGAAGAACCTAGGGGCAGGGTGGGAATAAAGACGCAGACCTACTACAGAATGGACTTGAGGACACGGGGAGGGAGAAGGGTAAGCTGGGACAAAGTGAGAGAGTGGCATGGCCATATATACACTACCAAATGTAAAATTGATAGCTAGTGAGAAGCAGCCACATAGCACAGGGAGAACAGCTCTCGGTGCTTTGTGACCACCTAGAGGGGTGGGATAGGGAGGGTGGGAGGGAGGGAGACGCAAGAGGGAAGAGATAAGGGGATATGTGTATATGTATAGCTGATTCACTTTGTTATAAAGCAGAAACTAACACACCATTGTAAAGCAATTATACTCCAATAAAGATGTTAAAAAAAAAATACTGTCAGTTTTAGTCATTGACTTTTTTTTGCCGTTAACTTCTAAATAAGAATGGGAAGCAAAGGTGGTGTTGACTTAGTTTAGAATAGGGCTTAATTAAGTGTCATATATTTGCTATCTTTTGCCCTTATTCTGAATGTTTGTTTTCAAGGCTAATCAAAATAGAAAACAGCTTTTTACAAAGACATCAGAATAAAAGAAAGTATATCTAATTCTTGATATTTTATATAAAAGACATGTTGTTTTATCTTCTGATATGAAACATAGAAAATTGAGAGCCAAAATTTTTAAGGATTTTTATTTTCACTTTTATATGCACATCTTACACATTTCCACGTGCATATATTGAATTATTTGAAACTTTAGCTTCCTTGAAGCTGAATTGGTTTTGATTATGTAAAGTCTAGTTTCTCTATCAATTTCTGAAAGAGGAGAAAATCTCTATCAAAATCTATTTTTATTTTTCCAATTATCTGTTTCTTTATTTAATCCTGTTAATTTTTGCTTCATGTATTTTGAAACTATTCTTAAGCACACATACAGTTATGATAATTTTGTCTTCCTAATGAGATGAGTTTTATCATTATGAAATCTCTCTATCTTTAGGAATACACTTTGTGTTAAGGTCAATTTTATGTATTATTAACACAGCCACTGTAGCCTTTTTTTGCTTACTCTTGGCATGGTATATATATTTCTCATCTTCAGCCATTTACTTAGAATTTATCTGTAAGTTTTAAGTACATTGCTTATTAACATGATTGTGCTTCCTTTTCTTAGAATTTCTGCATTTTTCTATGTATTTTTACTTGAACTGTATCTCTGTTAGATGGCATATGGTTGGGTCTTTTATCCATTTGGGTAGAGTTTTTTAATTGGGTGTTTAGTTTCTAATATTTCATATAATTATTGATATGGCTCAATTTAGATCTTCCATGTAGTTTTTCATGTGTCTCCTTTAATGTTTTTTTGTTACTCTACTCCCCCTTTCCTCATTTTTTTTTAGATTTTTTGAATATCTTTAAAATTTTATTTTATCTATTGTCTCATTAACTATAGCTTTTTTTTTTTTTTACTCTAGGGATTATAGTACACGTATTTAGTTTTTCCTAACCAATATAGAGTTAAAATTGTACCAATTCATATAAACTGTAGAAACAGTGCAACTGTATATATAAATGAGCCTACACAGTTTATAAATCCAATAAGATAAGGTCTAATTTAATGGGAAAATCCGAACAAACATTTTGGCCAACTCTCTCTCTCTCTCTCTATATATATACACACAGAGAGAGAGAGGGAGGGGGGGGGGGAGAGAGAGAGAGAGAGAGAGAGAGAGAGAGAGAGAGAGAGAGAGAGAAACAGTGTTTTGCATTTACCCAGATATTTACCATTTCTGTCTGAGGATCCATTTTTTTATCTGGTATCATTTCCCTTCAGCCTGAATAAATTGTTTTAGCTTGATTTAGCATTTCTTAAGATGCCAGTCTGCTGTTATTTATTCACATATTTCACTTATTGGTTGAATTTAGAATTATTATAGCTTCTTGATAAACTGACCTCTTTATTAAGATATAATGTCTCTCTTGTCCTGGCATTTTTCCTTGTTCTGAAGTCAACTTGGTCTGATATAATGCGAACACTCCAGCTTTCATTTATGTGGTGTTTTACTGTTATAACTTTTTCCATTCTTTAACTTTTAACTTAATGTCTTTATACTTAAAGTGGGTTACCTGTAGACAACATATATATAGGTCTTGGTTTTCATCCAATCTGACAATATTTACTTTTTTTTTTTTTAAGATATTTGCCATGTATTTCTTCTTTAGGTCTTTTTTTTTAAAAATTTATTTTTATATTTATTTTTGGCTGTGTTGGGTCTTCATTTCTGTGTGAGGGCTTTCTCTAGTTGCGGCAAGCGGGGGCCACTCTTCATCGTGGTGCACAGGCCTCTCACTATCACGGCCTCTCTTGTTGCAGAACACAGGCTCCAGATGCGCAGGCTCAGTAGTTGTGGCTCACGGGCCCAGTTGCTCTGCGGCATGTGGGATCTTCCCAGACCAGGGCTCGAACCCATGTCCCCCGCATTGGCAGGCAGATTCTCAACCACTGTGCCACCAGGGAAGCCCAATATTTACTTTTAACTGGAGTATTTGGGCCAGTGCTATCCAATAAAAGTAAAATGTGAGCCACAAATTTTAGTCAAATATGTAATTTTTAAAAATTTTACTAGACATGCCAAAAAAATGGGTAAAACATTATTTTAATAACATTATTTTATTTATCCAAATATATTATCATTCAAACATACGATCAATGTAAAAATATATTACTGAATATTTTACATTATTTTAACTCATACTAAGTCTTTGAAATCCAATGCATATTTTATACTCACATCACATTTCAATTTGGCCTAGCCACACATGTGCCTGATACCTAAATGTGACTATAGTATCAAACAGCACAATATATTCACTGTGGCTATCAATAATATTGAAGTTAAATCTATCATCTTTCTATTTGTTCCATCTGATCTTTGTTTCCCTTCTCAAATATTTCTGCATTTTTTATATTAGTGAGTTTGAGATTAATTTTATGATTCTATTGTATCTGTACTATTAGTTATCTCACATTATTCTTTTTTTCTTTTTTAATAATTGCTTTAGAGTTTACCATATTCATCTTTATCTTATCAGAGTCTACATTAAGATTATATTATTATCACTTCCAATATAGTGTTAAAACCTTATAAGAGTGTATCTCCATATTCACTTTTCCACTTCGGTTGTACTGTTGTTGTCATATATTTCATTTCTACTGATGCTATAAATTCACCATGCATTGTTAGTATTTCTTAATAATAAATATTAAGTATATTTATTAATAATGACCAGGAAATTATCTTCTACAGAAATTTTTTAAAGTGAGAAAAAAATGCCTTCTATATTTATTCAAATATTTACCATCTCTAGCACTCTCACTCCTTTTGTAGATTTAAATATATATTTGGTAGCAATCAATTTCTGTATGGAAATTTTCCTTAAGTATTACTTTTAGTGTGAACCTTCTTGAATTCTCACAAATTTTGTTGGTCTGAAAACATATTTTGCCTTCAATTTTGAAAGATGTTGTGATAAGTGTACAATTCTAGGTCAAGAAATATTTTTCTTTTAGCATCTTAAAGATCTTATGCCATTGTCTTCTGGTTTTATAGTTTCTGACAAGAAGTCTGCTTTCATTTTGATGTATGTTTCTCTGTTTGGCATGTGTCTTTTTTTCTTCTACCTTCTTTTAAGATTTTTCTCATTAAAACTGGTTTTCAGTGATTTCATTATGGTAAACCTTGGTATTGCTTTCATTATCACTATTGTGTTTTTGTTATTTTTTTAATTATTGAATTTGTGTGTCTGTTATAGTCATCAAATTTATAAGCCTTTAATCATTATTTTATCACATTTTTTCCCTGCCTCATTCTATTTCTTCTCTTCTTCTAGGACTCCAGTTATAAATATGTTATAATGCTTGATAACAGCCCTCTAATCAATGGCCACTATTTTCATCTTTTTCTATGACTTATTTAACATACTTTTTATTAATATGCCTTTAAGTGTAATGATGTTTCCTTTCCTGTGCCTAATATACTTTTAATAACATTTAGTGTATTTTTTAAATTTCAAGTACATATTGCACTTTTTATCTTTAGACATTCTATTTGAATTTTGTTTACAACTTCATTACAATTATTGTGTTTAAGATCTCATCATGTTCAGGTTTTCTTTTATATCCTTTAGCAGAGTTCTAACGTTTATCATAGCTGTTTTTAAATTAATAGACTATATTTTTAGAGCCACTTTAATTTTCCAGAAAAGAGTGAGCAGAAAGTACAAAGATTCCAGTATACACTCACTTTCCCCTAAACTCTGTAGACAGTTTCCCCCATGTTTAGTATCTCAGAGTAGTGTGGTAACGTTACAATGGATGACCTATTGATACATTATCATTAATTAAAGTATATAGTTTATGTTAGCCTTTGCTCTTTATGTGTATACTTCTATGGGTTTTGACAAATGCATAATGTCATGTATCCACCATTACAGTATCATACAGATAGTTTGCCTGTGCTAAATCATCCCCTTTTCTCCACCTATTCATCCCCCTCTCCCACCACCCTAATCTCTGGCAACCACTGGTCTTTTTATTGTCTCTTTAGTTCTGCCAGTTTCAGAATGTCATATATTTGAAATTATCCATTGTGTAGCCTTTTCAGATTTGTTTCTTTCCCTGACAATATGCACTTAAGGCTCCTTCATGTCTTTTTATGGCTTGATAGTTCATTTCTTATTAGTGCTGAATATTAGTCCATGGTCTGGATGTACCACAGTTTATCCATTTACCAATTGAAGGACATCTTGCTTGTTTCCTGGTTTTGGCAATTATGAATAAAACTGCTTTAAACATTTGTGTGCAAATTTTTGTGTGATCATAAGTTTTGAATTTAATTGAGTAAATACCTAGGATGGCAACTGCTGGGTCATATGGTGAAACTATGCTTAGGTTTGTAAGAAACTTTCTCCCAAAATGGCTGTAAAATTTGACACATCTGTTGGCAATGAATAAGATTTCTTTTTGTTCTACATCCTCACTAGCATTTGATATTGTCAGTGTTTTGGATTTTAGCCATTCTAATAGGTGTTTGTAGTGGTATCTTTTTTTTTTATAGGAGAGATTTATTTGAAGAAATATTATAATATATAAACACTACATAAAGTCTTAATTTGCACTCATACAGTGGTATATTTGGTATCTTGTTTTCATTTTTAAATTCCCTAGTGACATATAATGTTGAGCATCATTTCATGTGGTTATTTGTCATCTTTATATCTTATTTGGTTAGGTGTCTGTTCAGATTTTCTGCTCTTTTTTTAAGAGTAGTTTTAGGCTCAGTGCAAATTTAGGGGAAAGTACAGAGATTTCCCACATGCCCTCTACCCCTGCACATGCATAGCTTCCCCCATTATCAACATTCCCCATCAGATAGGTACATTTGTTATAACTGATAAAACTACATTGACACATCATAATCACCCAATATCCATATATTGCATTAGGGTTCACTTTTGATGTTTTACATTCCATGAGTATGAACAAATGTATAACAAAATGATACCCTATAGTACCATAAAGAGTATTTTCACTGCCTTAATAATCCTCTGTGCCCTGCCTGTTCATCCCCTACCAATCCCTAGCAACCAATGGTCTTTTTACTGTCTCCATAGTTTTACCTTTGTAGTCATTTCAGATTGTTTTCTTTCACTTAATAATATGCATTTAAGGTTCCTCCATGTCTTTTCATGGCTTGATAGCCCATCTCCTTTTAGTGTTGAATAATATTCCTAGATGTACCACAATTTATCAGTTATTCTACTGAAGAACATCTTGGTTGCTTCCAAGTTTTGGCAATTATGAATAAAGCGGCTGTAAACATCCATGTCAAGGTTTTTGTGTGGACATAAGTTTTCAACTCCCTGGGTAGATACCAAAGAACATTCTCACTAGCATTTGGAATTATCAGTGTTCTGGATTTTCTGGCCATTCTGTTAGGTGTTTAGTGGTATTCCATTGTTGTTTCAATTTGCATTTCCCTAATGACATATGATGTGAGGCATCTTTTCATATGCTTATTTGCCATCTGTATATCTTTTTTGGCAAGGTGTCTATTAAAATCTTTGACCCAGTTTTTCATCAAGGTTGATTGTTTACTTACTGATGAGTTTTTAGAGTTCTTTGTATATTTTGGATAATAGTCCTTTATCAAATATGTCTTTTGAAAATATTTTCTTTCAGTCTGTGGCTTGTCTTCTCATTTTCTTGAGATTCTCCTTTACAAAGCAAGAGTTTCTGATTTTTGTGAAGCCCAGGTTATCAATTATGTCTTTTATGAAGTGTATCTTTGGTGTCATATCTAAAAAGTCATTGCCATTCCCAAGGTCATCTAAAGTTTTCTCCTATGTTATCTTCTAGGAGCTTTGTAAGTTTACACTTTACATTTGGTCTGTATTCCATTTAGAGTTCATATTTGTGAAGGGTGTAAAGTCTGTGTCTAGATTCTTTTTTTTTTTTTTTGGCATGTGATTGTCAAGTTGTTCAGCACCATTTGTTAGAAGGATTATCTTTGCTCAATTATATTGTCTTTGTTCCTTTGTCAAAGATCAGTTGACAGTATTTATGTAGGTCTATTTCTGGGCTCTCCATTCTATTCCAGTGGTATCTTTGTCTCTTCTTTCACCAATATCACACTGTTTTGATTACTTTAGCTTTATAGTAAGTCTTGAAGTCAGATGGCATCATTTCTCCAACTTTGTTCTCCAATATTGTGTTGGCTATTCTGGGTCTTCTGCCCCCACCCCCCCATATAAACTTAACATCCATTTGTCAATATCCACAAAATAACTTTCTTGGATTTTGATTGTAATTTTATTGACTCTGTAGATCAAGCTGGGAAGGAGTAACATCTTGACAATATAGAGTCTTCCTGTTGATGAACATGGAATACATCTCCATTTATTTATTTCTTTTGTTTCTTTCATCAGAGTTTTGTAGTTTTCCTCATATGGATCTTGTACACATTTTGTGAGATTTATACCTAAGTGTTTCATTTCTTACACTAATTTAAATGATATTTTATTTTTTATTTCAAATTACATGTGTTCCTTGATGCTAAATAAGAAAGCAATTGACTTTTGTGTATTTATCTTGTATCCTACAAACTTGCTGTAGTCACTTGTAAGTTCCTGGTGTATTTATGTCAATTTGGGGTTTTCTACATAGGCAACCATGTTATCTGTGAACAAAGACAGTTTTATTTCTTCTTTCCCTATCTGTATACGATTGATTTCCTTTTTTTGTGTTATTTCATTAGTTAGGACTTCCAGTATGATACTAAATAGGACTGATGAGAGGGGACACCTTTGTCTTCTTCATGAAGTTCGCAGAAATGATTCTGGTTTCTCACTAGTGAGTCTTATATTAGCTGTAGGTTTCATGTAAATGTTCTGTATCAAGTTGGAGAAGATCCCCCCTACTCCTGGATTGTTGAGATTTTTTTATCAAGAATGAATATTATATTTTGTCAAATGTTTTTCACATCTCTTGATATAATTATGTGATTTGTTCTTTAAGCCTGCTGACATGATGGAATACGTTAATTGATTTTTAAGTGTTGAACTAGTCATACATATCAGGAATAAATCCTACTTGGTTATGTTCATGATTCTTTTTTAGACATTGTTGGATTTGATTTGTACTTTTTTGAGTATTTTTGCAACCATGTTTACAAGAGTTATTGGTCTTTTTTTCCCCTTTTTTATACTCTCTTTGTCTGGCTTTGGTATTAGGGTATTGCTGATCTTATAGAGATGAGCTAGGAAATATTCCCCCTGCTTCAATTTTCTGGAAGAGATTGGTAAAATTTCTTCCTTAAATTTTGGTAGAATTCACCAGTGGACGCATCTGGGCTTGGTCCTTCCTGTCGTGGTAGGTTATTAATAATGATTCAATTTCTTTAATATATATAAGCCTATTCAGATAATGTATTTCTCCACGTGTAAATTTTGGTACATTGTGTCTTCCAAATAATTGGTACATTTTACATAGTTATCAAATTTGTGGACAAAAAGTTGCTCATAATATTCCTTTATTATATTTTCAAATATCAATGGGATCAGTAGTGATAGCCTTTTTTTTTCATTTCTGGTATTAGTAAATGTGTGTTCTCATTATTTTTCTTAGTTAATTTGACTAGAGGTTTATCAACTTCATTGATATTTTCAGAGAGTTAGCTTTTGGTTTTGTTGACTTTATTGATTTCTGTTTTAAATTTCACTGATTTCTACTCTAATTTTTATTATTACTTTTCTTCTTACTTTGGATTTAATTTGCTCTTTTTCTAGTTTCCTCACCTTGGGTGAGACAGAATGGATAGGTTTCTGAAGTTGTCAAAGGTGAAATGGGGCTGGAGTTTTATTATTTCCCTTCTCCTAAGTCAGTTAGGCTTTATTAAAACCCAAGTCAGTTAGATTTTGGCAAAATAGTTACTTTAGAGGCCATTTCTTTGTTAAGGAGAATAGAATGCTTTTGGAATATTTCAAAATGCTGCTTTCTCCTCACACTGTGGGACTCATGAGGGCATTTCTCTCTAATGTTCATCCTGAGAACCTAGTGGGACTATTGGAGGTAAAACTCGCATAAGCATGAAGTACCTTGTAAGACTGGGCCTGCCTGGAGTTCCTAACTCTCAAGCTCATCCAAACTGAGCTTCCAACAATTCAGCAATTACAGTTTAAGTGTTCCTTCCATCAACTCTCTGATGTATCACATATCTAAAAATAACTGATCTTGTTTGTTCATTTTTTTTCTTTTTGTGAAAATGAAGTGACAATTTTCAAGATTTCTACATGTTTGTTAAACCAGAAACCAGAAGTTATCACAGCTTTTCAAAGGCCTTTGTTAATTTCTTTATGTATTTATTTCTGCATTTATTTCTATCAAGTTATTTTTCTCCTGATGAAAATTTGTTTTTTTCTGCTTCTTTGATTGCCTAGTAATTTTTGACTAGATGCTGGACATTGTATATTTCATATTGTTCAGTAAAGGATTTTTTTTTTGCATCCTTTAAAGAGCACTATACTTTGACCAGGCAGACAGTTAAGTTACATGTGGGTTATATTAATCCTTTCAGGCCTTCCTTTTTAACTTTGTAAATGTGTCCAGAGACTCTTGATTGTAAAGCTAACTCACCTTCGCTACTAAGGCCTAATGTATCATGAGGTGTCTCCACTTTGGCTTTTAAGAATACAAATTACTTCTATCTCATGTGAACTCCAAAAGTTCTTCACCCTTGGCTTTCCCATGTTCTTTCTCCAATTTCATGGAGTTTCACCCAATGTTTGTGTAGATCAGTACTCAGCCAAAGACTCAAGATGACCCTCCTGCATTTTTCCAAACCTTTCTCACTATGTGGCTCCCTCGACTCTCATATTCTTCCCCCAAAGTTCATTCCACTACAGTTTTCCAGAGCTTTTATCTCTACTTCCTTAACCCTGTTTGATTACCTGGCTCTGTTTGTGTTCCCCATCCCTGTGCTGTGCCTCCAGTCATTAAGCTGTCATAACGGTATGACCACTTCATGTGCTTCTTCTCTTAGGGATCATCATCCTGTGCTGCCAGAAGTCCAATGTCTGAAAACACTTATGACATATTTTTTTTTCTGGCTTCTAGTTATGGACTATTCCTACCACAGTTACTTCTTCATGGGGCTATGAAGATGTCTCTGGCTCCATTCACAACAAACATCTAGATGTGTGACCACACTATCAATTTAAGAAAATGTTATTTGGGAACTGAAATATCTAATAATTGTCAATAACCAATAAAGATAATCCTTGCTTTCAAACTATTTATATTCATTGCCCAAATATCAATAATATTTGTATTTAGTGATAAAATCATAAAAATAATTATCCAATATTAACCTATTTTATATGATTTATAAATGGCAAAAGAACTACAGAGTTAGCTACCAATCAGCAATTAGAACATTTCACCTTGTTTTACTTACAAAGTGGAGAATCCTAGAAATAGATGTGTGTATACACACACACACACACACACACACACACACACACACACACACATCTTTCTTCCCTTTTTAAAATAGGAATTTATCTATTGTCCATTTTGGAATATCTCTTTTTTGCTTAGGAGTTTATGGAATAGGCCTAATCACCCCATTTCCCTGAAAGCAAACAAAAGGTACTATTCATTTGTTAGGCTTTCCTATTCGATGCTATGAGGAAAAATAGAAAAGAAAAAGAATCTAAAATATCCATTTTCCACCAATTATTACACACAGAAAAAGTACAAAATTAGAATTAAATTTTGTAATTACTTCTTACTCCATGATAAAAAATGTGTATGTGTAAGTTTCAGAGTATTTCAGGATTTTTTTTTTTTTTACATATTATCTAGTATATACAAAACAACTGAGGTGAAGTATCATTAAATCAACACTCTTTCCCTTCCCTATTGAGTAACTATGTCAAGTACACACAATCCCAAATGAAATTTAATGCATAGTGAACTATTTAAAAATGGGTACATGTCTTCTTCAATAACTTTAGTTCAGTGATGAGAACTATTTTTTAATGATTGATATACAGCTCTATACTATTGGGATTGGGATAGGCAAATTTGCGTCATGAACCCACAACCTTCTTAGAATGAAAAGACTGATAACCAAATCCAGTTTGCCCAGGATGTTTTGTTGTGTACTCAAAGGTCCATGCTTAAATTTCAGCACCATGGAAGAATCACAAAACTAGTGGAAGAAAATTTACTAAAGGTAGAAAGAAATGGTATCAATGATACAATGTATCATAGGATACAACAGAGATGCAACAGTGATCTTGAAATTTAGATATAGGAAACTGAAACTTACTCCAATTTATCCTTCCTCAGAGTAGAAGCCCAACCTGGAGAAAAGCTTTGTGAGAAATTCCAAAGAGCTGTAACACTGTAGACAGAACTAAGGAAAAATTTAATATCTTACTCTTAGCTGTGTTGTCACTGGGTTTTAATACAGGGAAGAGTGGGAAGACAAATCACTCTCCTCTCCAAGGATTCATTGCAGATCTGCATAAGGCAGCATTCTGTAATAAAAAAAAAAAGATAAGAATTCAGACTCAGATTCAGATAAGACTTGAACATTCTTCCATATTTGATTCTTTGTATCCTCCAGCCTCAAGAGTAGCCTTCTTTTTTAAGTTAATTTTTTTATGCACTGGATCCACAGAAAACAAAATAAATGTAATCAAAACCATTTACCACTTCACTAATGTCCATTTGGTTGAGTGGGGTTATCATATCACATGTTTCCCTAGGCTTTCTGTCCTTACCTTGAGCCGTATCTTTATCACTCATTTCTACCATATCAATCATGAGGTTCGCAAACTGACATTTCTAGTATAATGAAAGATAAGAGAAATATAAGTAATTTACCAGAATTCATAGTCATAGTTACTAAACCCTGTATGTCTGGTTTGTGTATTCTCGATGATTTTACACTATCCCTTCGGCATATATAGAACTGAGAAGGAGGATGAAGATAATATATATATTAATAACCAAATATAGAGACAAAATAAACTTATTACAGATCAAGACAGCCTCCTCCCCTCAGCCCACCATAGCAGATGCAGTCTCTATACAGAGGACATAGTTTTAAAATCTTATCTCAAATGTCCAAGTCTTTATCTCTTGAGTAATAACATTTTTTTAACAACCAATATCTTGTCTCATCAATTATCTTAGTAAAGTTTGCTTTGCAAATGTATTCCCCTTTCTCCCTAAATATCACGGGCAGTCTCTAATACAGTTACTGGATCTTTTTTTTTTGAATTTTATTTTATTTTTTTAATATATAGCAGGTTCTTATTAGTTACCTATTTTATACATATTAGTGTATATATGTCAATCCCAATCTCTCAATTCATCCCACCACCAACCCTGCCCCCCACTTTCCCCCCTTGGTGTCCATATGTTTGTTTTCTACATCTGTGTCTCTATTTGTGCCTTGTGTGTTCCCTTATTAATTTTCTGTTTGGATGATCTGTCCATTGGTGTAACTGAGGTGCTAAAGTCCCCCACTATTACTGTGTTACTGTCGATTTCCTCTTTTATAGCTGTTAGAATTTGCCTTATGTACTGAGATGCTCCTATGTTGGGTGCATATATTTACAATTGTTATATCTTCTTCTTGGATTGATCCCTTGATCATTATGTAGTGTCCTTCCTTGTCTCTTGTAACATTCTTTAAAGTCCATTTTATCTGATATGAGTATTGCTACTCCAGCTTTCTTTTGACTTCCATTTGCATGGAATATCATTTTCCATTCCCTCACTTTCAGTCTGTATGTGTCCCTAGGTATGAAATGGGTCTCTTGTATACAGCATATATATGGATCTTGTTTTTGTATCTCTTCAGCGAGCCTGTGTCTTTTGGTTGGAGCATTTAATCCATTCACATTTAAGGTAATTATTGGTATGTATGTTCCTATTACCATTTTCTTCATTAGTTTGGGTTTGTATTTGTAGGTCCTTTTCTTCCCTTGTGTTTCCCACTTAAAGAAGTTTCTTTAGCATTTGTTGTAGAGCTGGTTTGGTGGTGCTGAATTCTCTTAGCTTTTACTTGTCTGTAAAGCTTTTGATTTCTCCGTTGAATCTGAATGAGATCCTTGCTGGGTAGAGTAATCCTGGTTGTAGGTTCTTCCCTTTCATCACTTTAAATATATCATGCCACTCCCTTCTGGTAGTTTCTGCTGAGAAATCAGCTGTTAACCTTATGAGAGTTTCCTTGTTTGTTATTTGTGATTTTTCCCTTGCTGCTTTTAATAATTTTTCTTTTCTTTAATTTTTGTCTATTTGATTACTATGTACCTCAGCGTGTTTCTCCTTGGGTTTATCCTGCCTGGGACTTTGCGCTTCCTGGACTTCGGTGGCTATTTCCTTTCCCATGTTAGGGAAGTTTTCTGCTATAATCTCTTCAAATATTTTCTCGGGTCCTTTCTCTCTCTCTTCTCCTTCTGGGACCCCTATAATGCGAATGTTGTATATTTAATGTTGTCCCAGAGGTCTCTTAGGCTGACTTCATTTCTTTTCATTCTTGTTTCTTTATTCTGTTCTGCAGCAGTGAGTTCCACCATTCTGTCTCCAGGTCACTTATCCATTCTTCTGCCTCAGTTATTCTGCTATTGATTCCTTCTAGTGTATTTTTCATTTCAGTTATTGTATTGTTCATCTCTGTTTGTTTATTCTTTAACTCTTCTAGGTGTTTGTTCTTTAATTCTTCTAGGTCTTTGTAAAACATTTCTCACATCTTCTCGATCTTTGCCTCCATTCTTTTTCCGAGGTCCTGGATCATCTTCACTAACATTATTCTGGAAGGTTGCCTATCTTCACTTCATTTAGTTGTTTTTCTGGGGTTTTATCTTGTTCCTTCATCTGGTACATAGTCTTCTGCCTTTTCATTTTGTCTATCTTTCTGTGAATGTGGTTTTCATTCCACAGGCTGCAGGACTGTAGTTCTTCTTTCTCCTGCTGTCTGCCCTCTGGTGGACAAGGCTATCTAAGAGGCTTGTGCAAGCTTCCTTCAGTTACTGGATCTTGATTCAAAGCTGGGCAAAAATCTCATGAAAACTTTTTTTTTCCTATAATGCATAACATGTGGATTTCTTGGCTTACAAGGAGACTTTAAGAAGGCATGATTCTTTAATAATATACCATAGAGAAAATGTTCCTTAAAGTATGCTTTAAGATAAAAATAATCTAATTACGTATTTATGGATAGAAAAAGAGCTCTATGTGGTTAGCCTGGATCCAACTATGATAATATGATTTTCATGAAATTGGCACAGTTTACCACATGAGACCACAAATATTAGATTGCTCATCATAGGTGGGCTTTCTCTAAGATTTTAATCATGAACAGCCAATGACTGCATCAAATACCAATTAAGTTTGAAATCAAATAGGCTGTTTCCTATATTAAGTACAATTTAAGGAGACATCACATTTGATTCATATGTAAATATCTGGCAAAAATCCTAAAGCTACTTGTTGGCCCATTTTTCATCTTTGGTAGATGAGAACATATTTTGCCAATGTGAGAAGCTACTCAGTCTCATGGGTTTAGGGTTTTGATTCAAATCTAGAAAGTACTTTAGTTTTTGATATTGTTTACACTTAGCAAAGCACAATTTCCAGTTTCTACGAAAAAAAAATGGACTTAGAGCCCTCTCTAAACAAATAAACAGAAATACTCAAAATATTTGGGGAGCCAAAAAAGGAAAAAAAAAAAGTGCCACAAATCTCTTTTTGGTTCATGAAGTATACATAACTTTAAAACGTAAGGATTTAGTTTCCCTAAATATATGCCTGGATTTAAAGATCACAGGGAAAAATTTGGTCTAAAAATAAGTCTGAGGTTTTATTTCAACTATATTACTTATAAAATAATTCATGAAGACTGATGACTTCAAAACATAGAGTTGTGTCATCCTTTTCTAATTCATGTGAAACAAATGGAAACACTTTGAACATGTGTCTGTCTTTCATAATATTATGCATTTTTCCCATCCCCATAAAACCTCAAGCCATGTATAACAGTATTCTTAACTAATGAAATTTTAGTCATCCAAACAAATTGAGACAACTGCAAACTAAAAACTATAAACTAACTGAATGGATAACTTTTTTCACTTGACATTATTTCAAAATTAAGGTTAGCAAAATATAAATTGGGCGTATTTTCCCTAGGTTTACACTATTCTAACCTGTATTTGTAAGGAGTGAGAAATGAATGAAGAAATTCTTTCTTGCTGAAAGATTTACAATTAGGCAGTAACTAAGGCAGAATCAGTCATCTGTAGCCACTTTGAAGTGTATAAACCTTTTAGTGAAAAGTGATGTCTCTGAGTGCTTATCTCATTGGAATAAAAATGCATGTATCTGGACACAAGAACCTTAACTGTGGATATAGAATAACTGTAGATTTGCTTTTTGAAATAAAACATTCTTAGTGAAGAAATTCATATGCATATAAATAGATGGTGAGCAAAAAACATGTGGCTCATGGTTAAAAAAATAGGAAAAAAATATTGTTCTTGTTTCAATTTTGAGGCTGACAACCATAGATAAAGACAATTTGCAGCTTTTATTCCCCCAGTTCAGTAAAATATTTGGTTTGTTAATTTTTAAAAGACACTTTATACAGAAGCCTCCAATGGAGAATATTTTACAAAATAAAATTTGCAAAAATGTTCTTAATTTCATTTGTCTAGCAAAGCCTGACTCTTTTATAAGCTGTAATTACTAACACTTTTGAGCACAGTTAAGTCTAAAAAAAAGAATTCCCACACATATCACCTGAATTTGACAAATTTTCCCAAATTAATTTTCATGGAAAATATATCACATGTTGAAATTTAAGTTGATGGATTTTTATAGAGTTAATATCCATTCTTTTTAAAAATTGTTCCTAGAGAACTGGTCAGTGAATTTTCATCTTCTGCTTTTAGGGCTGGACAATAATCCTTCTTTCTTGTATATTGATTTTGTCCAATCCCATCCCAATAATTATGCCTCAATGAAATTTCACTTTCCTTTAAATATTGTTTTATACAATTCATTTCCAGAGAGTTACATAGCTAGTTTTCCATTGATTAGAAAGAATGAGTATACATTTTTTCCAGTTTTTTTTTCACTTGATTTGTAAGATTTCTCTTGTGACTCACCTCAATATGCTAAAGTAGCTTATGACATTGGCCTGTTAAAATCTAAATACTTTAAAGCTTGAATGATATTTAAAATGAATAATTTTGTGAATTCCTTAGCTTTTAGAGAAAAACAAGGTAAAGAATTAGCACTTCAAATTTATATCAAACTGCCAAGGAAAGCCACTAGGCCTTCTCAAAACTGACCACTCTCCTCCTCCATGATTAAGATAAGATAGATGACTTGTTAGTTCAGTTCCATTTTCAGTTTTAGCAATGTCTTAATTGGAAAATTGCAAAACAATGTTGTCATGCAAGACTTTCAGGAGTACATCTGTTTCTAATGTACGGTGCATAATTTAATGACGAGACACTTCAGTGGTCTACCCATTGCAAATCTCAGTTATTAAATATGTCTGGAGCAAGACGTCTTTAAATAGTAGGCACTTTTTTTGGTACATTAATTTTCTCACACTCAGAAGCAGAAAATGTAATTCTCACTGTCACTTTGTGTAAAGCTCTATTTACTTTAAAATGCTATTTGCAGACTAAATGTCTTGTTCAAACTGATTAACTATAGTGGGATTTAAAAGTTTTATAAAACCTATTTATTATGGTTAATGTTTTTAGAATTTTTTTCTTCCCTTCAGACTATAGTTTAAGAACTCTACCTAATTGGCAATAAAACGCAGGCTCTCAAGGCAAACCTTGAAAAAGATAAACCAACAGTATTCCAGAAGACACTGAAATTTTAAAATGCAAGACACAACTTGGTGTGTGTCTGGAAGTATAAACATAGAAGGTAAACACTTCTCCAAGAGATTAGGAATGGAGAGCCAAAGCCAAAATAACCGTCCCCAGACCACAATGGCCCAGTGGTTACCAACACTATTTTCAATGATTCAACTTGGCTAACCACATGCTTGCTAAGTAGCTTGGTATCCAACAAACCTTTTACAGTGCACAAGATATAATTATATGTGGTTAAATGTGGTTATCCTGTTTAGAACTTGTCTGACCAGTATTCCAAAGAGATAACGAATGTTGATGATAATCTCGTATGTTACTAGGTAAGGGAAAAATATCCCACTAAAGAACTACAAATAGAAGAACTTTTGTTAAAATTGTTAAAATACTATTTACTATCAGCCTCCATTTTCAGTTTTAGAGAGATAGTACCTTGAAACAATTAACTCCACTCTTCATTTAGAATATCAAATAACTCTTGTATTTACATTTAATCCTATCCTAGAGTTGAAAAAGTATTTCCCAGTGAGATCTTATTTTTTTTCAGAAGGTAATCATGGAATAAATAAGACTCTCCAGCATAATGTAATGCAAAGACTTTGAAGAGAGCTTTAACATTAAATTAATGACTTTATATGATTGTGACATAATCTTACAAGAAAAGTGTTAGAACTTTTAACCCTTGCGTCATTGAAGACTACTGCAATCAGAGGTTTCTCAAGAAAAATCACGAGATGACAGATGAAATGACTTTAGAGATGCACTTTGTCCTTGTTTCTCTAATTCAGGCTCTAACTCTCCTATTTTGAAGGGCACCATAATGATATCCTACATATATTGTTGCTTCTCAAATACCTGTGACATATAATTTTTCTGTAATCAGATCTTCCCCAACAATTTAATATTTTCCTGATCTTCTTTCCCTGACTTCCAACTGCTATGTACACAGAAAATATTACATACAAATCTTTAATGAATGACTAAATTCTTACTTTAGGAACTTAAGTTTGCCGGGAAAATGCATAACAAGTTCTTCAATGAAATTTAGATTTATTTTTAAAATTATTTTCTTATTTGTATTACTACTAAAGATATAAATTTGGATATTGTCAGCATGTAGATGGTGTTTAAGCCAGTATTTGGATGAGATCTTCAAGGAAGTGAGTGTAAGTAAAGAATAAGAACATCAAATATTGAGCTCAGGAGCATGGCAATGAGAATCAAAGAGATGAGGAGAAGCCAGCAAAGGAGACTGGAAAAGAAAAATGAGTGAGGTGGCAGGAAAAAGCAAACTGTGTGGTGACTTACATGCTAAATGAAGCCAGCCAGTCAAGGAAGATGGAGTGATCAACACTGTCAAATGATACTGTGAGGTCAAGTAGCATGAGAACCCCAAAACTGGCCACTTGTCTAGCTGTATGAAGGTTATTAGTAAGTTCAACAATATCATTTTTTGGTGGAGTAGTGGGGGCAAAAGCCCAACTTGAGTAGATTAAAGAGACTGGTAAAATAAAAATTGGAGACACATACACAGTCATCTCTTTTGAAGAGTTTTACTGTAAAGGGGAGAAAGGAAATGCGATGGTAGTTGGCAGGGGAAGTATGGTTAAGAGAAGTTTTTGTTTATGCATAGTAGTCTGTACCTGTTACTCCCAAACTCCTAATTTATCAACCTCCCAGCTCCCTTTCCCCTTTGGTAACCATAAATTTGTTTTCTATGCCTGTGAGTCTGTTTCTGTTTTGTATATAGATTCATTTGCATTATTTTTTTAGATTCCACATATAAGTGCTATCACGTAATATCTGTCCTTCTCTGTCTTACTTCACTTAGTAGGGGGAGCTATATTCAATACCTTGTAATAACCTATAATGGAAAATAATCTAAAGTATATATATAATCGAATCACTTTGCTGTACACCTGAAACTAACACAATATTGTAAATCAACTATATTTCAATGAAAAAAAGATAAAAAAGAGAAGTTCTTAAGATGAGAGAAATAATAGCACAAAAATAATCAAGAAGAGAGGGAAAATAATAATATAGGAAAGAAAGGAGAGAATTGATGGGAAAATGTCTCTGAGTAGATATAAGGTGTTTAGTATCTAGGCTACAAGTTGAGGAACTGTATTTAGAAACATAGAAGGAAGAGTATGCAGATACAGGACCCAGTAGGTGGGGAATACGGGGGTGGAGGCCAACGGAAATTCTCTTCAGATTGCTCTAAGTGTTATAACCTGAGAGTGAGTGTGGGAAAGGAGGTTTTGAGGAAAGAGGATAAGGTATGAAATTTTTTGGAAGAAAGTAGAATTAACGAACTAGAGGTATGTCTTATGACTGCCTAACACTTGGTTTGAACATTATTTAAAAAGTTGCCACTAGTTTAAGAAAATCTATTCTCAAGATCAGAGAACTTTAAGAAGCCTAACTCTACTACAGCATTAGAGTCTGAATTCCTTTTATTTCTGTTTGATTATAGAATATTTTAGACATATACAAAGTAGAGGAAATAGTGTAATAAATGCTTATGCATCCATCACCCAGTTTCAACCTAAGGTCAATCATCGTTCTCTCTCCTTTCTCCTTAAGTATTTTAAAACAGCCTGTGTGAGTGTGTGTGTGTGTGTGTGTGTGTGTGTGTGCATGTGTGTATATAATATATACTCTATATGATTTTATTTAATCTGTAAACATTTCAGTATGTATCTCTTAATGACAGATACTTGTTTTTATAAACATTCCGCTTTCATACGTAAAATATAAAGACAATAATTCTTTATCATTAAATACCCACTCCTTGTTCATATTTCCCTGATTTGTTTGCTTTAATTGGGATCCAATTACAATAATAACTTGTAATTGGATAATTTGGTTTTCAAATATCTTTACTTCTATAGTTTCCTATCCATCTGATTATATTTCTGTAAAACTTATTGCTTATTATTGTAGAAGAAACTGGTTTGTTCATCATACAGAGTTTACAACACTGTGGATTTTGCTAATTACATAACTATGGTGGGTTTAATATGTTCTTCTAGCCCTTTAATTTTTTATCAGTTGATAGTTAAATCTAATGGTTTGATCATATTCTGGTTTGATTGGGCAATTTGTTATTTCATAGGTGGTATTATGTAATCAAATAAGGAGTTACATAACATTGTCTCTCTGTTTTCAGCCATTTATAATTGCTTAGATCTATTAATTTAATTGGAGTTTCAAATTTTTGACATTCTACCACTTCTTCTTCATGTATTAGCTGAAATAATCCCACAGAGTAAAATGTCACCTTATAACAAGTTTCTCACCCTGAATTATAGTTCATATAGAAAAGATTTGAAAAAAATCTTGATTATTTTCCATTACGTGGAAGTTTTCAAAATAGTCAATTGGTTCCCTAGCATCTTCATAGGTCACCTACTTATGTTTATTTTAGCATTGTAATAAACTCATGGATGTAAAGAAGTCTGACGCATTTCAATCTGTTGCCTTATTTTTAATGATTTCTAAATTTCTTCTCTTTGACTACTGTTAGGCTATGCAAATTTGCTTCTGAGTCTTTTTGACCTATATCTTAACTGAATCAGATAATAGTTTTCAAACGCTGAAAGAATAATTTCTCAAAATTTTGTGCTATTCACTATGCAATGGCTACAAATGTGGACCATTTAAAAATTTAATCTGCATGATAACACTTTTCAATTACTTTGTCTAGACCAAACTACAGCCAGTGGGCTAACCACCTGGTTTTGTAAATACAATTTTATCTGAACACAGCCACACTCATTTATTTGTGTACTGTCTATGAGATTTGACAGAACCTCCAAGTAGAGTAGCTACACATAGACTATAAAGTATATATTTAAAGTTCCACAAGCTTTAAATATATACTATCTGGCCTTTTACAGAAAAGTTTGTTGACCCATGATCTAGGCAATTAACTTCATAAATCATGCCTTTATTTTAGTGTTTGCCAATTACTGTGATGTAAATGCCCAGACCATTCAAATTCCAAGACACCAACATGATAATCACTGATGGCAGAGCTGGGAAGAAATGCACATCAACACATTGCTATTTCTAGTTTTACTATATACTTATGAATGGCATAAGTAACTTCAACAGCACAGATAATAGCAAACTGTAGTGAAATATTAGGAATTGATGAATTTTAAGAATGCATTCCTTTTTTAAAAAATTATTTAGTTATAAGTCCATACAATTTAATCTTTAGTAATGGCTTTGTATAACAACCTGCTCATAAGGGTACTGAGAATTTAACAATCGGCTTTCAAAAACTGATGTAAGTGGCTCCAGTTCATTGCTTCTTACATCCCACTAACCATCTCTTTAGTTGAAGCATATGAACTTTGATTTTGAAACCCTAGTGGAGATACATCACTGCCCTATTGATAGTAATATATTATTGTCTGGCAATTCAGCTATGAATTAATAGCCTCAAACATTAAGCCTTACACAGAAAAATTTAAAAACCCAAATGCTTTAGTATGATTACATTTTAAGACTATATGCAGTCATAAAGGTGCCTCTTGTAGAAAAAGAACAATTTGGCTACCTCCAAATGGTCTTTGAGATTTGAGAAGACTTGGCTGAAAGGAGGTATTGATGAATTTAAGAAAAAAATCAACATGTATTAATTAAGACTTTGAAATGCTCTTTTTACCAGCTGGTTACCATATGCACTCCACCATAGGTCCAATCATAAGTGGTTTACTGGGCTCAGAGTGAAGGCTGTGGGGCATAAGAGTGATAGTCCCACCTTCTGCCAAATGACGAACATCATTGGTTTATCAATGAACTTACACCTTCAGAGGTTGGTCACAGCCTGCCACCTCAACATAAAGCTTCAAGCACATCACTAGTACTTAATTATAACTGAAAATAAGATGAAGCCCTTAAGTCATCTCTGGTGTAATATCTCACAGACTTTTACATATATACTTTTATCTGTTTTCAATATGCTGTAGATTTTTTAAGAATTCTGTAGAGTTCCAGAATAACTTTTGAAAAATCTTAAGCTTTTCTTGATAGAAACAGAATAATACTCAGAGTTCCTGAATTTGAACATCAGGCAGGTATAGATGAGAACATGCAGCCAGTGCACCTAATATTATGGAAATGCAGAGCACAACTGGAACTTGCAAGTGGAAACATCACTCAAATCTATCATAGGCTTGATTTATGGCAGGCATCCTTGAATCTACCCAAATATCCCTCCACCTGTTAAACGTATTAGACCAAAGCTTGGGCTGAGAGAAAGAATTAGAAAGTTCATACCCTGGCTATATTTTTAGTAATATTCATCAGACAAAATGTGAGAAACCTTTCTACATTATGGCTTATGATCCAGGAAAATCAAGGGGCAGTACCATCATTCTGAAGACCTGAGAAAGTGGGTTTCTTTGATCAAAAAATGAACGGGACACTAAAATATGGTCATAGAAGAACTTAAGGCAGGGAGATGCTCAAACCCTCCCAGAGTCTGCCATTCAGTCCAGCACCTGAAAAGAAATTATTCTATTACAAAGGAATTACCATGTGAATGGTGTTTCTGCACAATTTCTGCATATGCTGCCTTGCATTTTTATCAAGACGACAAACATACACCAGCGTGAGAAAGCAGGTGCCTTTTTCCCCCATATCTTTTGAACATCAGTATTTCCCAGCAGTTAACTGCATGTGATAATAGCCAGAGCACAGAAACGTTTTGATTTAGATCCAAACTCTTCACCCAGAAGCAGCTTTTTGTTGTATATTTTAAGCTTGGAGCTTTTGATCCAGATTTCATTATATGGCAGATCATTTAAATAAGAAGGCAAGGAGGCTGATTGAGGGGGAACTTCGTAAGATGTTGGAGTCTCAAAGAATATTTCAGCTCAGAGGGATTTCTTTTTTTGCATCAAATTCAGATCCCACCTACTGAGTTAAAGCAATTAATTATTAACCACAGACATATTAAAATTACAAGATATCAGGCTGACAGCACATTTCAAGGAGCCTTCAAATTGCGATTTCCCAACCTAATGATGATGATAAGATAGGACTGAATGGCAAATTGCTATTGCTTTCAGTTGAAAATTTGAAAGTGCTGTGTCCTGATCACTTGTTATAGAGAACCACTATTCATTCAGCAGCACTCCTAGCAGAAATAAACCCAGGGTCTGGTGTGGTGGCAGCTGAGATGTTAATTCACAAGACAGCAAGCCGAGAGAAGCTGCTAAGTGGCACAGTGGGTTAATGACACACTACAGTGCTTCACCATGGGAGACATATGGGTTGAATTCTGGTATTGTTCACAAGTGAAAATTGGTTTGCCAATCTTAGATTGGTCCCTGGTGGACAGTTGTCCTTGTCCTAGACCTCCTCAGATGCTGTCCTAATTTTCTGCACAGGAGAGGCTCAAGTTTGGAAGGTCAGGAAGGTTACTTACATGAGTGCAATTGGTTTGGCAGAGTCAGAGGAGGAAATGGGCCCAATTCTCTCCTTCTTTTAATCCAGTCCCTGCCAGTACCTCATTTTCACAAGCATGAAAATCCACTCAGGGCAGCAAAAGAAAGGCAATAAACAAGGTCAATTTCCTTTCTGATAAAACTACATCCCCAAAGAGCTAAGAGGGCTTAGCATCAGTTTATTAAAAATGGGATATTTGTTTGCAACAGGCCTTGCCCTTAGTTGAGGATCATGGAACTAAAAGCTTTAGATAACATATAGTTACCATATAGTCAAAAACATATATATTTGCTAGAATAATTGTACGAGAAATGATTGTGTGTAACTTTTCTCATTATGATATTCATGCTCTTAGTAACAAGAGAATGTGTACAATATTAATAATAATTTTCTAATGCATTTGTATATTTCAGAAGACAATTTTTTTCAGCTTAAATAAGAGCCTTTCCTTTAAGAGAAAGACATTCATTTAATTTACTCCCCCATGGGAAAAATCACCAAGAATAGACATTTAAAAATTTCAAACAAAATAAAATGATGAGAGAAAAAGAAATTTAACTAAAAACCTCATCCATAAGGAACTCAAATGGGAAACAGGAAATTACAGAAGTGGATAATACTAAATTTTTCTAAGTCAGAAAATAACAAAAGATATGGAATAGAAACTAAAGCACTGAGGGAAGAATGGAATTAAATATTTAAAAAAAAAGATTAGGGAGAAATATCTAGGACAAAATAAGGGTTAACATTTAATGAAAATTAGAGGTAAATATCTATAGAAGACTTTTTAAATTGTCATACAATGAAAAATAAAATGTTGAAACAGTCTTTGTGGATTTCAAGCTGTTCAGATATTTTCAGCCTCAATAATCACTATTTTCTGGGATTAATAGTCTTTGTGGATTTCAAGCTGTTCAGATTTTCAACCTCAATAATCACTATTTTCTGGGATTAATAGTCTTTGTGGATTTCAAGCTGTTCAGATATTTTCAACCTCAATAATCACTATTTTCTGGGATCATTTAATATACTCTTTCATAAATTCTGCCTTTAACCAATTATTCCTTCTCAATCATATTTTTTTAAACTTTTAATTGGTATTGGGAATGGCTCATTGATTCAATATTTGAAGAATACACACAGTAGGGAGACACTTCAGAAAGAAGAATCAAATAGAAGATGAGAGATTTATAAGCATCACACTGAAGTAGAAAATGGAAGAAAAGTTCAAATGCAAAATTATTTGTTTGAAGAAAAATTTACTTTTAATTAATTTTTTCCACCAGCCATGATCCCTAAAGATGATAGATGCATCCAGCCCACATTTTCCTTTCTTTGGAACTTTGGCTCATCCTCTCTAAAAACAGTCAACTTCATGAAGCAAACACTATCCATTATTCACATCCAAAAAGACTCTTTTATTTTCCATTGGAGTACAGTTGATTTACAATGTTGTGTTAGTTTCAGCTGTACAGCAAAGTGAATCAGTTATACATATACATATAACCACTCTTTTTTTTTTTTTAGATTCTTTTCCCATATAGGCCATTACAGAGTACTGAGTAGAGTTCCCTGTGCTATATAGCAGGTTCTTATTAGTTATCTATTTTATATATAGTAGTGTGTATATGTCAGTCCCAGTCTCTCAATTTATCCCTCTTTTATTAGTTCATGGTCAATTTTGTCCCTCAATTCCCACTCCCATTCCTATACCAACAGCAAGTTTCCAAATGAGCTTTCAAGTTCCTATTCTCACATCAGTTTCACCTGTCTTTGGATTGTCTCCACCCTCTTGGCCCATTCAAATCTAATCCATTTTTATTCCCTTCCTAGAAAGGCTTCAATGACACCTTTGGTCCACAGTGGTCTCTCAATCCTGTAACAATTAATTTATTAGGAATTATAAAGCAGCCAAAATCCGCCGTGGAATTTCCTATTTGACTTTATATAATTATGAATTCTTCGTGTGTCTTTGTTTAGTCTCCTCAAATAAACTTTAAGATTAAGAAAAACACAGATACACGAAGTAGTTTTTCAATAAACATTTTGAGATTATATTTCTCTTTTGACTTTACATATTTATTTTTATATACCAGCATAGCTAGCACACTGCCCTGCCCAGAGGACTAACTTAATAAATATGCTTGAATGAATGTTCACCATAAAATAATTACAACTTCTTTTTCTTTGTTAAGATTATCCTCCCCAGTTCTAATACGATATTTAAAACCTTCATAAAACTTAAATGAAACACAAAGCAGAATCATTTAATTCTCTGCTATTAATCTGATGACAGATTTTAAAAGTAATAAGACTGCATTTTGATTTTAAAATACTTCAATACTTTGAAAATTATGATAGAATTCAAGTGCAATTTTGGATTCTTTCCAAACAAATTGTGACAAATTTAAAATTCTTTAAAACCCTCCAAGACCTTTTCTACACAGAGCATAAGAGCAGTTTCTATTCAATTTTAGGCATAGCAGAATGCCAATTAGAAACATTTATGCATCAAACTACTTGGAAAGACAACATGGCCTAAATATATCCAAAGTTTAGATTATTTGAAACACTGAGGTGTTAAGAACCTGGAGCTCCATACTGGTGGGACATTGGTCCATTTTCATTCTTCTGGTGCAAGTAATTTTGAATAGAATAAATAGGGCAACTAATCATAGAAGAATAATTTTTACTGGAATAAAAGAATGTTTGAAGAACTACATGTCCATCCCTTTTCTATGTTTTTGTCTGCTAATGTTGAAAAACTAATCAAAGCAGGGAAATTACCATCTGCCTCCCCACCTCCTCTTACCTAGTTTAGAACCATTCAGTCTATTTCTTCTAATATACAGGAAAATCATCCTTTCATAACATGGTCAGATTTTTGACAAGGATAGAGTGCTATCCCTGCCTGTCTCAAGCTTTAAGGCTTCTCCTTCAACATACAATCTTAGAATCTTCAACTTCATCATATTTCCGCACAAGAAAGACAGACAGACAGGGACAGACAGATGGACACACACACACACAGACAGATGGACACACACACACATACACACACACACACACACACACGAAAGAAACAAAGTAGAAATAACTGAAGGAAGAAAGGAAGAAGCTCAAGGGGAAAAGGGGTGACCACTAGTGGTACAACACATTTTGGGAGATGTATCCACAAGTGCAGCACTGTAGCTGGGGACAGGAGACAGAAGACTGAGAACACATAACTCTGTCTATGGGCAAACACTTGGTCTGGGTGGACTGCTTCAAGAATCTGTTGTCATAAACAAAAAATAGCAATAACAACAATGAAGTGAGCTATAAAATTTCTGCAAAACAAGGAAAAATAAATATCATTTGAAATGAGTTTCTATAGCCAAGATTACCAACCAGTGTACTGGAGCACATCTAGATGCTGCAGACAGACTACAAGTGGCTGAAATGTATTCTTCTCAGCTCTCAAAGTAACCAGGCAGAGCCTGAAGCATAGCTGGAACCCATGTAGCAGTCCAATCAATTTGCCCTGGTTCAAATGTCCCTTATCTACATGTGTGAAGAATGATGCCAGAAAAAAACAAAAGTACAATGAAATTATTTACTACCCCCAGTAGTAACCAAGTTGACATGATTTCTATGAAAAAGCAAAAAACTGTTAAGTTTTTAATATCTATATTTGTTTATATCACCATCCATTCAAACAGGAGGTTTCTGGATCAAGAAAGGTTGTTATTACTGACAGTAATAACTATATCAGTTCTCTACACACCAATTTTTTTTTTCCTTCTTCTGGGGTCATGCTGTATGAACAGGCTGGCATGTATGGGTCATACAACAGGAGAGGAGCCCTGAAATTAGGAATCAGGGATTTAATGTACTGCTGTCCTGTTAACATCCTGCCCTTCTGAGAAATGAATCTCCCTAATGCAAACAAATTCTCCTCAGGTAGAGAAAGGGAAGATCCCTTGGGTAGAAAAGTAATGGTCTCTAGATGAGCTGTAAGACAAGTGTCTCCAGGTTTACATCTCCATGTACCCAAGGCTCCATGTTTCTTTCCCCTTTGGAATGTGAATACATACTTTGGGGATCTAAACCTCTCTAGAGTTCTATCTTTTCAGACACTTTAACTTCCAAGGCTTTCTATTAACCCACATTCCAGTTTTCCTTGGTTAGAGGGCCCTAACCTTTCAGAAACATGAAAACGTTTGCTTTTTTGGCAAAAGAAAGAGGAAGAAAATAAACTGAGGTAAAAAGATGCCAGAATGCAATGAAAGAGGGGTTACAACATCTGGATTATAAATAATTAAATTCTAAGAGAAAATGTTTAATCTGAATGAGAAAACCTACAGAACACAATCAAAACTGTCTGAATCAAACCAGACATGTGGGATCAAATATGGGAAGGCACCTAACACAATACAGAAGATGAAAGCAGTGAGCTGAGGCACTGTGAGAAGAGAGCCTTGAGGAACATGAACATGTATGGGAAGAAGAAAACTGAAAGGATCTCAAGAAAGAATGTCCAGAGGGCTGGAAGAAAATCAAGGAATTTGTAGTGTCACAAAAAGTGGAAAACTTTACGAAGGAGCAGGAATGTTAAATATTCTTTTAAGCAATTTAACAGTGGCAAAATGTTGCTAAGAGGTCGAGTATTGGGTTGGCCAAAAAGTGCCTTCGGCTTTTAAGTAAAAATAAAAGACACATTTTTCATTTTCACCAAGAACTTTATTGAACAATGTATTCACCCTTTTGCTCCACTACCTTCTGCCATTTTTCAGGCAACTGCATAATTCCATCTTCCCAAAACTTTTTATCTTTTTGAGCAAAGAACTGTTCCAAGGGCCTTTTACAGTCTTCCAGGGAATGGAAATTTTTTCCATTAAGAGAATTTTGTAAAGACCTAAATAAATGGAAATCCAAAGGTGCAATGTCTGGTGAATACGGCAGATGAATCAGAACTTCCCAGCCAAGCTGTAACTGTTTTTGCCTGGTCATCAAAGAAACATGCGGTCTTGCATTATCCTGATGAAAGATTATGCGTTTTCTGTTGACTAATTCCGGATGCTTTTCGTCAAGTGCTGCTTTCAGTTGGTCTAACTGGGAGCAGTACTTGCTGGAATTAATCGTTTGGTTTTCCGGAAGGAGCTCGTAATAGAGGACTCCCTTCCAATCCCACCATATACACAACATCACCTTCTTTGGATGAAGACTGGCCTTTGGTGTGTGGTTCATTTCACTTGCCCCATGATCTCTTCTGTTCCACATTATTGTACAGTATCCATTTTTCATTGCCTGTCACAATTTGTTTTAAAAATGGACCGTTTTCATTACCTTTAAGTAGAGAATCACATGCGGAAATATGGTCAAGAAGGTTTTTTTTGCTTAACTTATGTGGAACCCAAACATCCAAGCGATGAACATAACCAAGTTGGTGCAAATGATTTTCAAAGCTTGATTTGGATATTTTGAGTATGTTGGCTATCTCCCACATGGTATAACGTTGATTGTTCTCAATGAATGTCTCGATTTGATTGCTATCAACTTCAACTGGTCTACCCGACCTCGGAGCAACATCCAGCGAGAAATCTCCATCATGAAACTTCACAAACCACTTTTGACACATTTGATCAGTCACAGCACCTTCTCCATATGCTGCACAAATCTTTTTTTGCATTTCTGTTGCGTCTTTACCTTTCTTGAAATAATAAAGCATAATATGCCGAAAATGTTGCTTTTTTTCTTCCATCTTCAATATTAAAATGGCTACACAAAAATTCACCAATTTTTTAAGGCTTTCTTTAGATGCACGCTGATATGACAGTTGTCACATACAATCTAACAAAAGTGTTTTGAATGAAGTTAAAGACAACTAAGCACTACTAGAGCCATCTTATGGAAAAAAACAAATGAAACTTTTGGCCAACCCAATAAAATAAATAATAAGATACTGGCTAAAGACATTCACAGGAAGGTGAAGTACAAGATGGAGTCAAGCTCTTTGAGAAATGACTGGATGACACTGAAGGAGTGATACAAATTTAATTTTTGAATATAATTAAGCTATTAAGAAACAGGTAAGAGTAGGTAAGTAATTAGAAAAAGAAACTGTGTTGTGCTGAGATGTCTGAAACTGCATAAATGTTGCTGACTGTGTAATTCACAGAGTAAGGGTCCTGAGAAGGGCTGGAGTTGGCATAGGGAGGAATGGGCAGGAGGAAGAATCCTCCTTCTATAAGAAGCCAGAAAGAGGAAATGTCAGGCAGATATGTTTTTAGGTTCAAGGGCAGAAATCTGAGAGACTTATTTGCTGATGGTTTTATTTTTCTCCATGAATTAGAAGGTGGGCTAAGAGGGACAAAATGGAATCATAAGAAGAGTAGATAACTATTGAAATAGATGTGATAGAGAATTGAAGAGAGAAGCTTAGAGAAACAAGGAAACATTGCTAGGCAGCAATAAAGTTGGAAACCACTGTGTGATTTTTTTAAGCAGTACTCAGAAACCCAGGAATAGGAATAAAGATGAACTGTTAGGGTGTTCAGTACTGGTGTGTCTCAAGGCATTTGTGACAAACGGACAATGGCTAAACAGACATAAGGATATCGGCAAGAAAAAAGGTTGATGTTATGAATTTTCATGTGGCAATTTTGTTCCCCAAAGGACATTTGATAATGTCTGTAGACATTTCTGATTGTCATAACTTAAGAGGGGCTACTAATAGAATAGGGGTGTTAGTTTAAACTATAGCCCTGATATTAACTTTAGTACAAAAAATTGGCCGTCACTCTCAACAGAATTGCCAGAGGGCATGAGGTGTTCCCACCCAACTTTAGGCTTGCCCTGACATTCAAAAGGAATTCCTTAGCTAAAAGAGATATTGGACCTTCCAAAATTGGTCTAAAAGGTAGTTAAGGAAGAAAGAAAGATGAACCCACTTTATAGGTAAGATTTCCCTACTCTCTGAGCCTCTCTCTTCTGATTATGCTCTTTGTAGAAAGACTTGTATTTTTATACACCAGTGGAGTTTTTGATGAATTTCTTTACCACCAAAGATCATGATTTTTTTTTGTTGCTTTTGCAGATTAAAAGTCACAGTTCATTTCTGTTGGATGAACCTCTTTGTTATACCATCTGAAGGGTTTTGGGAAAAAAACCCAACAATGTCATATTCTTCTAAAGACAGAAAAAGAAACATAGTATTACTGATTCAACATGATAGCTATTTCTAAGGCAGAATTAAAATAGCATAATTTTACCAATTTATTTTTTTACTCTAATACCATAGTTCATTACTTTATACATCGAGGCACTTTAGAACCTCTCGTATGCTTTTACTCTATCACTTACTAGCTGGCAATTACTACTTCATCTTTGGTCTTTATGTTCTTAAGAATTTGAACTCATAAAACAACATTGTTCTTATAACTGTGTAAAAACCACAGGAAAAGGAAAACTCCCTGTCTTTATCAAGCCCCACTTGTGAACAGTTTTACATTTATTATGCTTATTATACTTTAATGTGTTTTAAAATTAAGGTGGAATTGCATGCTCTTTTTGGAAAAGGGAGAGAAATCAAGAAATCATTCTCACTGAACTACATTGGGAACACACATTAAGGGGTTTTAAGAAAATTAAAGCAACTCCCCATGTTGCAGAAAGAAGTTTAAAAAGTGTCTGAACTAAAGCTAATACCACGTGTGGACCATGCCCAGACAGAATGGAGGGATGCTATACCATGCCTGCCTGGGGTGTCCCAGGGGCCAATTCATGGGAGAAGAGTAAAGGGACATAACAAAAGGAGGATGGTGTCACTTGGAAAAGCCTTTGTACTATGATTAGGTCAGGGTTAAGTTCAGTGCTATGAGGAATCCCTATAAGCCACATCAGTGGACGGTTCAAACAAAGCTGATAGAAGAGAGGTGAAAACCCAAAAGTTACAAGTTACACAGTGAAATAGGTATCGATATGTACAAAACTATGACCATTAAAGCATTCTGAATGCTGAAAATGTTGAAGAGGGAACATCAGAAACAGTCTTTGCAAAAGCCAGTTAGTCATCAGTAAGGGTGGAGATTTTATAAGATATATCCAATGAATGCTGACTCTCTGCAAAGGGCTCCTTTCTCAAATGAGTCACTTACATACTTTTCCCTCCACATCAGGAGCACAGTCTTAAAAAGGAGCAAGGCCCACTAGAAAAATCTTATAGGTAGCATGTTAAGATTATGTAGGCAGGCAGGGCACACTGTTGAGAAGGGTGAATTTGAATATACAAATAACTGATCTTTGTAACATAATTTTTAAAGAAGACTACATTTATTCTTAGGACTATGAATTTTGCCTAAAATGTTTGAAAAATTCAACATACATCAATGTAATAGTCAAGAAATAACTTGTTGATTTCCTCTTTGATTGACATTAATATAATGTCTGGAAATGTTCTAGGAAACGTAAGTATGAAATGGACACAATCGTATCTTTAAAAAGTGAGAGAAATATGTATTAAACAAATGGTAGCAGAGGTAATTGTTACATTATAGGTATAATTAATGTCATGAGGAAAAAACACAGTCTACTTCACCTAATTTAGAATTATAAGCATGAATTCCTATCAAATCACCAACTGCATTCTTCACAGAACTAGAATAAGAATTTTAAACTTGTATGGAAACACAAAGAGCCCGAATAGGCAAAGCCATCTTGAGGAAGGAAAACGGAGCTGGAGGAATCAGTCTCCCTGACTTCAGACTATACTACAAAGCTACAGTAATCAAAACAGTATGGTACTGGCACAAAAACAGAAATATAGATCAATGGAACAGGATATAAAGCCCAGAAATAAACCCATGCCCACAGGGTGAATTAATATGCAACAAAGGAGGAAAGAATATACAATGGAGAAAAGACAGTCTCTTCAATAAGTGGTGCTGGGAAAATTGGACAGCTACATGTAAAAGAAAGAAATGAGAACATACTCTAACACCATACACAAAAATAAACTCAAAATGGATTAAAGACCTAAATGTGAGATGGATACTATAAAACTCCTAGAGGAAAACATAGGCAGAACACTCTTTGACATAAATCTCAGCAGTATCTTTTTGGATCTGTCTCTTAGAGTAATGGAAATAAAAGCAAAAATAAACAAATGGGACCTAATTAAACTTAAAAGCTTTTGCACATCAAAGGAAACTATGAACAAAACAAAAAGACAACTTACAGAATGGGAGGAAATATTTGCAAACGATTCGACTGACAAGGAATTAATATCCAAAATAGATAAATAACTCAAAAACTCAATATAAATAAAACAAACAACCCAATCAAAAAGTGGACATAAGATCTAAATAGACATTTCTCCAAAGAAGATATACGGATGGCCAAAAGGCACATGAAAAGATGCTCAACGTCACTAATTACTAGAGAAATGTAAATCAAAACTACAGTGAGGTATCACCTCACACGGGTCAGAATGGCCATCATCAAAAAGTCTACAAATAATAAATTGTGGAGAGGGTGTGGAGAAAAAGTAACCCTCCTACACTGTTGGTGGGAATGTAAATTGGTGCAGCCATCATGGAGAACAGCATGTAAGTTCCTTAAAAAACTAAAAATAAAGCTACCATATGATCCAGCAATCCCACTCCTGGGCATATACCCAGAGAAAAACATAATTTGAAAAGATACATGTACCCCAATGTCCACAGCAGCACTATTTACAATAGCTGAGACATGGAAGCAACCTAAGTGTCCATTGACAGATGAATGGATAAAGAATACACACACACACACACACACACACACACACACATAACCGAATATTACCCAGCCATAAAAAAGAACGAAGTAATGCCACTTGCAGCAAGATGGATGCACCTAGAGATTATCATACTAAGTGCAATAAATCAGACAAAGGTAAATATCATACGATATCACTTATATGTGGAATCTAAAAAAATGATACAAGTGAACTTATATGCAAAACAGAAATAGACTCACAGACATAGAAAACAAACTTATGATTACCAAAGGGTGGGGGGGAGAATGATAAATTAGGAGTTTGGGGTAACAGATACATACTACTATATGTAAAATAGATAACCAACAAGGACCTATTGTATAGCACGGGGAACTATACTCTGTATCTTTTAATAACCTATAATGGAAGAGAATGTAAAAAATGAATACACATGCACACACACACACACACGTATCTGAATCACTTTATACCTGAAACTAACACAACATTGTAAACCAACTATATTTCAATAAAAATTTTTAAAAAGAATTATAAGCATGCTGTACGTTATATGTGAGTATATGCCCATTCTTATATTGTGAGTTTTTAAAAAACAACTTCCTTAAAAAATCCTGTGATTCCACATAACACTACTACTCGACGGGTATACCACCCTCTTTGTTGGAAAATGTTATGTTTCAAACAGTAATTAGGTTGTAGTTTGAGAACAAATTAAAAATCAGGAAAAAATTATGAGAGAATATCTTTGCCTTTTGTTTCCCCAATAAAAAAGAATAATACAATTAATATACTTCAAGGTAGTTATGGCAGTGGAAAGCGTATGTTGGCAGTTTTTCATTCAGAGGAAGTTTATAGAATATGGTCTTTACTTTGTGGTTTAGTGTTCTTATTTGAAATGAAATACAGAAAGGTCCAACAATAATCAGGCAGACTGCCATTGAGCCTGTAGCATTTCAAGAACCACAAAGGAAGAATGAGTCATTCCCATACACCCTGAAACCACAGTTTCATATCTACCAATGATTTTTATAGCACTTGGGATTTGTTAATAGCTCATTAAGATGATTTCAACATTTGAACCTCCCATTTACAATTGTTGATATTTCATTGCCCCAAAATGATTAGTTAGCCTAGCCAAATCTTGATTCATATCCTACCACAAAGGATCTCCATTTCCACTAACTTTTGCTGGTTTGCATTATTCTTAGTGATTGACTGTTACATTAACAGTTCCAATTTTCATCTTTACTTGCCCTGATTTAGTTAATAAAGACATGTAGCTAAGGTGGTGAATTTGGCAAGAGAGCTGTCTTTTAGGATCTGGACAGCATGGAAAGATTCCAGAGACGTGTTAAATTACACACAGGACTTTGAAGGGCCATGGCCATCCCTTGTCTAAAATCAGACAGATAGGAAAATTGAGACCAAATGGAGGAAGGCTTTATTTCAAATGAAATGATTTCAAGTCATGCTAATGTCTGGCATCAATTTGAAATTCCTTAAATGAAACCACATGATTTCAGTACTAAACAAGGTCTATCACTTTTAATGATCCAAAAGAAACCTTTGACTGAAGTGCCATAGGGGAATTTAGTGAAAGTCTTAGAACATTATTTTTTGTTTAAAACCAAGACATAGGAAGCAATAAATGATAATCAAGTATGGATGCTATTAATCACCTATATATCAATTCAGTATCAAAATAGGGTTAAAAAAATTAGACAGTCATAGGAAGACCCAGGTAAGAATGGAAAGCCATAGGAAAAAAAAACTTAGTTTGAAGCTTATCCCTCTAATGTGGAGAAGAAAACAAAAATATAGGTAAATATATAAAACTGCCATTATTCATTGTACACAGTATCTGAGCCACACATTACTTTTAATAATGATGTCATCTTGGATTTATATGGTAATATGTCTCCAGAGAAGCAGAAATTCTCCTTTATATTGAGGAATACATTATTACCAATATTAGCAACCATGTTTATAGATGAAGATTTTAGTGAACGAAAAATACATAATTTATCCAAGGTCACACAGTTCATCAGCATTAAAGGAGGATAAGAATCTAAGTTTGATTTATAATCAAATGTTCTATTCATGATTAAGAGTTCTTAACCTGGAGCCAAGAGCTTCAAGGACCTATGAACATCTGAAATTAAATGCAAAATGCCATCTATATGTATGTTTCTCCCCCTTTGGGAGAGGATCAGATTATCAAAAGGGGTCATGAAATAAAAAATATTAAATACTACTTATTTGACTAAGCTACTTCTGTACTAGATTTCTCAAAAAAGGGACCATGTTCATTGCCATAATAAATTTAAAGTTCAGCCAAAGTTTCTAAATGATATGTTAGTAGTTGGAATACATTAACGTAACTTAGTAAATAACTTTGCAGAGAACAACGGAGATGATGGGGGATTTGAATCCCTACTTAACTTTCACATGTTCTGACATTTATTCTTATCACATCACAGAATTCACATAGGCAAATGCTACACTTAAACAGTTAAATGAATTTAATTACATTCTGATTTGTAACTTTTAGTGTATAATGAGAAATTCATCTCTTGAACTAAAATTGTTCAAAGCATGAGGCAATATTTTTCCCCATAAATGTATAACATCAAATTAGCTGGTTTTTACTTATGAGAACACAACCAAATTTGCTTTCTTTCCCATTTTATCTTTTGGAAATTTTGCACACACACACATACACACACACAAATTCTCTAATTCAGAATAATAAAGCATTAAATTCATTTTATCTAATTTTCAGATTGAAAATGTCATTCTATATTTGCATTTTTAATGCTAAAAAGTAAAAGTCAGAAGCAATTTAAATATTGATTTTCATGTACACATATAGGCAATTTGGATTTGTCTCTAAGTTGAATATACTTACTGTTGTGCCACTAGAAATAAAAAGGTACAGCCTTTACCTGAAAATTCATATTCCTTCAAATTGGGGTGTATCTATAGAGCATCCAAACGGAGAGCTTTGAGTCATTCAATCAATTCAATGAAACATCCTGTTTGACAATCTCTCTATAGACTTAATAAAAAATTTGGGGTTCATTTAAAATAGTATGAGAGCCTTGCTATGTTATTCAAGGCAAAAAAGTCACCAGCACTCAGTTGTATCAATACTTGATCTGGCCTAGGAATCACACTTCACAACTTCCAAGGACTTCTCAGACTTGCATATAATTTTAGCACCAACTGATCTGCAAGTCAACAGCCTGGAATCCATACGTTCCCACCTTAGCTTTTGTATCAGAGATCTCTAAAATGCTTCTTCTCAAAATATAGGAAGTGTTTTGATGGCTATGATCATGAGGCTTGTCCAGGTTGCCACAGGAAGTATAGGGTAGTTCTGCTTATATATACACAATTTACCTGCTACCATACATCAAAGATATAAGACAGGAGGTTGTTGTCAGTGGAGCAAAGGATTTGTTTATAAGTGGCTGCTGAGGGATTAATTTTTACTCCTGTCCCCAGGTAATGAATAATGCACAACATTTCTAGAGGAGGGGAGGAGCTTCAAGATGGCGGAAGAGTAAGACGCGGAGATCACCTTCCTCCCCACAAATACATCAGAAATACATCTACATGTGGAACAACTCTTACAGAACACCTATTGAACGCTGGCAGAAGACCTCAGACCTCCCAAAAGGCAAGAAACTCCCCATGTACCTGGGTAGGGCAAAAGAAAAAAGAATAAACAGAGACAAAAGAATAGGGATGGGACCTGCACCCGTGGGAGGCAGCTGTGAAGGAGGAAAGGTTTCCACACACTAGGAAGCCCCTTCACGGGCAGAGACTGCGGGTGGCGGAGGGGGGAAGCTTCAGAGCCACGGAGGAGAGCGCAGCCACAGGGCTGCAGAGGGCAAAGCGGAGAGATTCCCGCACAGAGGAGAGGTGCTGACCAGCACTCACCAGCCCGAGAGGCTTGTTTGCTCACCCGCCAGGGCGGGCGGGGGCTGGGAGCTGAGGCTCGGGCTTCAGAGGTAAGACCCCAGGGTGAGGGCTGGCGTTGGCTGTGTGAAGACAGCCTGAAGGGGGCTAGTGCGCCACAGCTAGCCGGGAGGGAGTCCAGGAAAAAGTCTGGATCTGCCGAAGAGGCAAGAGACATCTTCTTGCCTCTTTGTTTCATGGTGCGCGAGGAGAAGGGATTAAGAGCACCACCTTAATGAGCTCCAGAGACAGGCGCAAGCCACAGCTATCAGCGTGGACCCCAGAGACGGGCATGAGACGCTAAGGCTGCTGCTGCTGCCACCAAGAAGCCTGTGTGCAAGCACAGGTCACTACCCACACCTCCCCTCCTGGGAGCCTGTGCAGCCCGCCACTACCAGGGTCCCGTAATCCAGGGACAACTTCCCCAGGAGAACACACGGCGCACCTCAGGCTGGTGCAACGTCACGCTGGCCTCTGCCACCACAGGCTCGCCCCGTACTCCGTACCCCTCCCTCCCCCCAGCCTGAGTGAGCCAGAGCCCATGAATCAGCTGCTCCTTTAACCCCGTCCTGTGTGAGCGAAGAATACGTGCCCTCAGGTGACCTACACGCAGAGGCGGGGCCAATTCCAAACCTGAACCCCAGGAGCTGTGCGAACAAATAAGAGAAAGGGAAATCTCTCCCAGCAGCCTCAGGAGCAGCGGATTAAATCTCCACAATCAGCTTGATGTACCCTGCATCTGTGGAATACTTGAATAGACAACGAATCATCCCAACTTGAGGAGGTGGGCTTTGGGAGCAACAATATATATATATTTTTCCCTTTTTCTCTTTTTGTGACTGTGTATGTGTATGCTTCTGTGTGTGATTTTGTCTGTATAGGTTTTCTTTTACCATTTGTCCTAGGATTCTGTCTGTCTGATTTTTTTTTTTTTTTTTTTAGTATCGTTTTTAGCACTTGTTATCATTGGTGGATTTGTTTTTTGCTTTGGTTGCTCTCTTCTTTCTTTTTTTTATTACTTAAAAAATGTTTTTTTAATAATTATTTTTTATTTTTTATTTTAATAACTTTATTTTACTTTATCTTCTTCTTTCTTTCTTTCTTTTTTTTTCTCCCTTTTATTCTGAGCCGTGTGGATGACAGGCTATTGGTGCTCCAGCCAGGTGTCAGGGCTGTGCCTCTGAGGTGGGAGAGCCAAGTTCAGGACACTGGTCCACAAGAGAACTCACAGCTCCACATAATATCAAATGGCGAAAATCTGCCAGAGATCTCCATCTCAATGCCAAGACCCAGCTCCACTCAATGACCAGCAAGCTACAGTGCTGGACACCCTATGCCAAACAACTAGCAAGACAGGAACACAACCCCTTCCAATAGCAGAGAGGCTGCCTAAAAATCATACTAAGGCCATGACACCCCAAAATACACCACCAGACATGGACCTGCCCACCAGAAAGACAAGAGCCAGTCCCATCCACCAGAACACAGGCACCAGTCCCCTCCACCAGGAAGCCTACACAACCCATTGAACCAACCTTACCCACTGGGAGCAGACACCAAAAACAATGAGAACTACGAACCTGCAGCCTGCTAAAAGGAGACCCCAAGCACAGTAAGTTAAGCAAAAGGAGAAGACAGAGAAACACACAGCAGGTGAAGGAGCAAAGCAAAAACCCACCAGACCTAACAAATGAATAGGAAATAGGCAGTCTACCTGAAAAAGAACTCAGACTAATGATAGTAAAGATGATCCAAAATCTTGGAAATAGAATGGAGAAGATACAAGAAACGTTTAACAAGGACCTAGAAGAATTAAAGAGCAAACAAACAGTGATGAACAACACAATAAATGAAATTAAAAATTCTCTAGAAGGGATCAATAGCAGAATAACTGAGGCAGAAGAAGGGATAAGTGACCTGGAAGATAAAATAGCGGAAACAACTACTGCAGAGCAGAATAAAGAAAAAAGAATGAAAAGTATTGAGGACAGTCTCAGAGACCCCTGGGACAACATTAAATGCACCAACATTCGAATTACAGGGGTCCAAGAAGAAGAAGAGAAAAAGAAAGGGACTGAGAAAATATTTGAAGAGATTATAGTTGGAAACTTCCCTAATATGGGAAAGGAAATAGTCAATCAAGTCCAGGAAGCACAGAGAGTCCCATGCAGGATAAATCCAAGGAGAAACACGCCAAGACACATATTAATCGAACTATCAAAAATTAAATACAAAGAAAAAATATTAAAAGCAGCAAGGGAAAAACAACAAATAACACACAAGGGAATCCCCATAAGGTTAACAGCTGATCTTTCAGCGGAAACCCTGCAAGCCAGAAGGCAGTGGAAGGACATATTTAAAGTGATGAAGGAGAAAAACCTACAACCAAGATTACTCTACCCAGCAAGGATCTCATTCAGATTTGACGGAGAAATCAAAAGCTTTACAGACAAGCAAAAGCTAAGAGAATTCAGCACCACCAAACCAGCTTTACATCAAATGCTAAAGGAACTTCTCTAGGCAGGAAATGCAAGAGAAGGAAAAGACCTACAATAACAAACCCAAAACAATTAAGAACATGGTAATAGGAACATACATATCGATAACTGCCTTAAATGTAAATGGATTAAATGCTACAACCAAAAGTCACAGACTGGCTGAATGGATACAAAAACAAGACCAGTATATATGCTGTCTACAAGAGACCCACTTCAGACCTAGGGACACATACAGACTGAAAGTGAGGGGAAGGAAAAAGATATTCCATGCAAATGGAAATCAAAAGGAAGCTGGAGTAGCAATTCTTATATCAGACAAAATAGACTTTAAAACAAAGACTATTACAAGAGACAAAGAAGGACACTACATAATGATCAAGGGATCAATCCAAGAAGAAGATATAACAATTGTAAATATTTATGCACCCAGTATAGGAGCACCTCAATACATAAGGCAAATACTAACAGCCATAAAAGGGGAAATCGACAGTAACACAATCATAGTTGGGGACTTCAACACCCCACTTTCAACAATGGACAGATCATCCAAAATGAAAATAAATAAGGAAACACAAACTTTAAATGATACATTAAACACGATGGACTTAATTGATATTTATAGGACATTCCATCCAAAAACAACAGAATACACATTCTTCTAAAGTGCTCATGGAACATTCTCCAGGATAGATCATATCTTGGGTCACAAGTCAAGCCTTGGTAAATTTAAGAAAATTGAAATCGTATCAAGTATCTTTTCCTACCACAACAGTATGAGACTAAACATCAATTACAGGAAAAAATCTGTAAAAAATACAAACACATGGAGGCTAAACAATACACTACTAAGTAACCAAGAGATCACTGAAGAAATCAAAAGAGGAAATCAAAAAATACCTAGAAACAAATGACAATGAAAACACGACAACCCAAAACCTATGGAATGCAGCAAAAGCAGTTCTAAGAGGGAAGTTTATAGCAATACAATCTTACCTCAGGAAACAAGAAACATCTCAAATAAACAACCTAACCTTACACCTAAAGCAATTAGAGAAAGAAGAACAAAAAAACCCCAAAGTTAGCAGAAGGAAAGAAATCATAAAAATCAGATCAGAGATAAAGGAAAAAGAAATGAAGGAAACGATAGCAAAGATCAACAAAACTAAAAGTTGGTTCTTTGAGAAGATAAACAAAATTGATAAACCATTAGCCAGACTCATCAAGAACAAAAGGGAGAAGACTCAAATCAACAGAATTAGAAATGAAAAAGGAGAAGTAACAACTGACACTGCAGAAATACAAAGGATCATGAGAGATTACTACAAGCAACTACACGCCAATAAAATGGACAACCTGGAAGAAATGGACAAATTCTTAGAAATGCACAACCTTCTGAGACTGAACCAGGAAGAAATAGAAAATATGAACAGACCAATCACAAGCACTGAAAATGAAACTGTGATTAAAAATCTTCCAACAAACAGAAGCCCAGGACCAGATGGCTTCCCAGGCGAATTCTATCAAACATTTAGAGAAAAGCTAACATCTATCCTTCTCAAACTCTTCCAAAATATAGCAGAGGGACGAACACTCACAAACTCATTCTACGAGGCCACCATCACCCTGATACCAAAACCACACAAAGATGTCACAAAGAAAGAAAACTACAGGTCAATATCACTGATGAACATAGATGCAAAAATCCTCAACAAAATACTAGCAAACAGAATCCAACAGCACATTAAAAGGATCATACACATGATCAAGTGGGGTTTATCCCAGGAATGGAAGGATTCTTCAATATATGCAAATCAATCAATGTGATACATCATATTAACAAATGGAAGGAGAAAAACCACATGATCATCTCAATAGATGCAGAGAAAGCTTTTGACAAAATTCAACACACATTTACAATAAAAACCCTCCAGAAAGTAGGCATAGAGGGAATTTTCCTTAACATAATAAAGGCCATATATGACAAACCCACAGCCAACGTCGTTCTCAATGGTGAAAAACTGAAACCATTTCCACTAAGATCAGGAACAAGTCAACGTTGCCCACTCTCACCACTATTATTCAACATAGTTTTAGAAGGTTTAGCCACAGCAATCAGAGAAGAAAAAGAAATAAAAGGAGTCCAAATAAGAAAAGAAGTAAAACTGTCACTGTTTGCAGATGACATGATACTATATAGAGAATCCTAAAGATGCTACCAGAAAACTACTAGATCTAATCAATGAATTTGGCAAAGTAGCAGGATACAAAATTAATGCACAGAAATCTCTTGCATTCCTATACACTAATGATGAAAAGTCTGAAAGTGAAATTAAGGAAACATTCCCATTTACCATTGCAACAAAAAGAATAAAATATCTAGGAATAAACCTATGTAAGGAGACAAAAGACCTGTATGCAGAAAATTATATGACACTGATGAAAGAAATTAAAGATGATACATATAGATGGAGAGATATACCATGTTCTTGGTTTGGAAGAATCAACATTGTGAAAATGAGTATACTACCCAAAGCAATCTACAGATTCAATGCAATCCCTATGAAACTACCAATGGCAGTTTTCACAGAACTAGAACAAAAAATTTCACAATTTGTATGGAAACACAAAAGACCCCGAATAGCCAAAGCAATCTTGAGAAAGAAAAACGGAGCTGGAGGAATCAGGCTCCCTGACTATACTACAAAGCTACAGTAATGAAGACAGTATGGTACTGGCACAAAGACAGAAATATAGGTCAATGGAACAGGATAGAAAGCCCAGAGATAAACCCACACACATATGGTCACCTTATGTTTGATAAAGGAGGCAAGAATATACAGTGGAGAAAAGACAGCCTCTTCAATAAGTGGTGCTGGGAAAACTGGACAGCTACATGTAAAAGAATTAAATTAGAACACTCCCTAACACCATACACAAAAATAAACTCAAAATGGATTAAGGACCTAAATGTAAGGCCAGACACTATCAAACTCTTAGAGGAAAACATAGGCAGAACACTCTATGACATTAATCACAGCAAGATCCTTTTTGACCCACTTCCTAGAGAAATGGAAATAAAAACAAAAATAAACAAATGGGACCTAATTTAAACTTAAAGCCTTTTGCAAATCATAGGAAACCATAAACAAGACGAAAAGACAACCCTCAGAATGGGAGAAAATATTTGCAAGTGAAGCAACTGACAAAGGATTAATCTCCAAAATTTACAAGCAGCTCATGCAGCTCAATATCAAAAAAACAAACAACCCAATCCAAAAGTGGGCAGAAGACCTAAATAGACATTTCTCCAAAGAAGACATACAGATTGCTAACAAACACATGAAAGAATGCCCAATGTCAGTAATCATTAGAGAAATGCAAATCAAAACTACAATGAGATATCATCTCACACCAGTCAGAATGGCCATCATGAAAAAATCTATAAACAGTAAATGCTGGAGATAGTGTGGAGAAAAGGGAACCCTCTTGCACTGTTGGTGGGAATGTAAATTGATACAGCCACTATGGAGGACAGTATGGAAGTTCCTTAAAAACTAAAAATAGAACTACCATATGACCCAGCAATCCCACTAATGGGCATATACCCTGAGAAAACCATAATTCAAAAACAGTCATGTACCAAAATGTTCATTGCAGCTCTATTTACAATAGCTAGGACATGGAAGCAACCTAAGTGTCCATCGACAGATGAATGGATAAAGAAGATGTGGCACATATATACAATGGAATATTACTCAGCTATAAAAAGAAACGAAATTGAATTATCTGTAGTGAGGTGGATGGACCTAGAGTCTGTCATACAAAGTGAAGTAAGTCAGAAAGAGAAAAACAAATACTGTATGCTAACACATATATATGGAATCTAAAAAAAAAAAAAAAATGATCATGAAGAACCTAGGGGCAAGACGGGAATAAAGACACAGACCTATTAGAGAATGGATTTGAGGATACGGGGCAGGGGAAGGGTAAGCTGGGACAAAGTGAGAGAGCGGCATGGACATATACACTACCAAACGTAAAATAGATAGCTAGTGGGAAGCAGCCGCATAGCACAGGGAGATCAGCTCAGTGCTTTGTGACCACCTAGAGGGGTGGAATAGGGAGGCGGGAGGGGAGGAGACACAAGAGGGAAGAAATATGGGGACATATGTATATGTATAAATGATTCATTTTGTTATAAAGCAGAAACTAACACACCATTGTAAAGCAATTATACTCCAACAAAAAAGTTTAAAAAAAAAAAATTAAAGAGAAAAAAAAAGCACGAAACATTCCTAGAGGTGCACAGGTCCTTGGAACAGGTAGTGGCTTGTAGTCGACAGAGAAGAAGGTTACTTCCTCACACCCAAAGTGGTATAGATCTGGGTTGTCCCACTGATGGTTTATGAAAATGAAAACAATCACCTCAGTCGCCTGTTCTTGAGTTGTGGGTTGGGGTGGGGTAGTTCAAAGTTGAAATTAAATATCATTTCAATCCATAAGAATGAAGATGATGAAAGCTAGTCTTCTTTGAGTCTTATGAGTCATGATGATTCTGCTGCAAAAGCTTCTCTGCTTTGATAAAGAAGAAAGGCATGGGGTCAGGCTGTCCATTTCCAAGAATATGCCCCACTTTGATTGCTGAAATCTGTTACTGATTGAGTAGCACATAGGCCAGTGTTTCTTGACTATGAGATCAATGGCTAGACCATAGACATCAGTAGAGAGAACAAGCATTGCTAATTTCCATGGTCAATGTCTGGAGTAGGGAAGAAATACAAAGGGCAGTGATAAATCATAGGTTTACCTGTTTGATCAAGGGATGCCTCATACAAAACAAGGAAGAAAAAAACCCAGAATAGAGGCAGAGAAAATGTTTATTGTTCAAACTGACTGAAAGGAGACTCCAGAAATGGAAGGCAGTCATCACTGTTGTATTCTTGACAGCTGAACTTTCTGTTATATCTTTATTTCAGAGATGGCAAAATGGGTTTCTTTGGCTAAAGACAGTCTTCCTGGAACTAAAAAGACAAATTAAGTCTGTTTTTGTGCAGGTGGTTGCATAAAAGGCAAATTATCCTTCAGTAAGAACATATTTTATGTATAAAGCAAGTAATCTTGGAAAGATTAAATGTTACTAAACCAGTACAAGTGGAGAAGACATGATGTGTCTCTTGGTACAGACGACTTCCCTAGATCATTAGTCTATTAACAGCAGCATGAATAAATTATGGCAGGTGTGTTTGAACAATTAGAATCAAATTGAATATTTAAGCCACTCCTCTGCTACAATTAGGCTCATTCTTGAAAGGCAATAGAATTTTCATTCCAATTAATGGTCATAGTTTCTACTACATTTCTCACCTTTATCCTTATAAAAACTCCACTTCATCAAAGATGTGTATTTATTGTCTCCTGAAGACATCTGGAGAGTTTCTGACCCTCTTGTTTACATCATTCCTCATTCATGGAATGCTCTTTGCCATTTCTCTGCTGATCTCAATCTTTCCCATTCCTATCCTCAGGGAAGTCTTTCCAGACACTACAACCCTCTCTGATTTCTTTTTTGCTCTACACTTCTGTAAGTCAGATTTCTGTGTTTGACATTTATATACATCCTATTTTTTCACAAATTTATGAGGGCCCTATATTAGAGTCAGGTAACTGTGTTTCTAGTCTCTAATTTGCCACATAGAATTTCTTTTCTATTCAACAAGTCACTTAACTTCTCCAATCTTCCCTCTCCTTGTTAGTAAAATGAAAAGAATAATACAGCCTTTCCTCTCCTAGGAAAACCATAAAAGTAACTAATTAAGCTTGAAATAAATGAAATGTGTTATCATCACCATCAACAACATTGCATTTTTGGTGTTTTAGTTATTTTCTTTTTGGATTACTAGCATTTTTGGAATAACATTCTGGACTAAACAACTCCTCTGTGCTTCTCAGCACCTTTATCAAAGTCCATCCTTGCACGTATACCAATATAAGTCACTTTTAATGTTTCCATCTCTCTTACTAAACTAAAGGCTCCCAAAGCTGAACCTGCATTATATTTACCCTTGAATATCTAATACTTAGCACCAGACAAAGAATGTATTCCCAAAACATGTGATAAACTGAACCAAATTACTGTATATATCTTCATCCCATGGCATGATACTTTGCATGTAGTAGGGGTAAGTTGCTTTCCTGTCATGTGATTAAACTAGAAATCATTCATTACCTCCATTTTATTTTAGAACTTCTTGTTCAGATCAGCTCATCAATATATATGGCATGTGGGAAAACAACTCTTTTTTTTACTATAAATCAAATACTTTGAAAACAATGAGAAAGTATTTGCCTATATGAATGTAACACACGATTACACACAATTATAAAATATCCCAAATGGCATACTAATACAAACCATCAATATAAAAGAGAGCCAACATCTAGAGGTAGTTCAAATTCATGGGCAATAGTTAGGTTGTTACAGAAAGTAAAAGTTGTATTATGACCTCTTTGATGAGAGTTTGCATAATCAAATAATGCAAAAGCAAGCCATTACAGAATATAACTAAGCTTTTTATATAAACATGGTTAAGAGTGTGAGATTGAAGGATTCAGTACAACAAATTTATTGATGCTTAAGTATTATGATATCCAATAGGAACTAAGGGACCATTTTTGCCATTTAAAATTGTCCAGGTTTCCACCGTTCTTCTAGTATCCAGTCTCACATTCTAAGGGGAAGATGGATTCCTTTTTATTTACCAAATATCAGGAACAAATTTCTTTGGAATCTTCCATATGTCTCCCACATTTAACCTTCCTTTCTATGGAACTCTCTCCACCTTAAAATGGGTGCAATCATTTCTTCTTTAGCTGGTTCTACATCTAATTTCTCCCTTTATTGGAAACTACACTCCATTTTTCATTCGTCTCCAAGTCCAATTAGATGTGAAGTCAGGTAGGATGATGAACGTGCCTATTTGGGTGGTCATAATAAATACGATCAATGCAACAGGAAGAGAGTCCCATTCTTTGTCTCCTTTCTTATCACTCTGAGGGCCTTCACAAATCACGCTCATGCCGTACACCTCGGTGTTTCATGATCTGAGAAACAAACATAGCACTGCCTAGGCAAACCCTTGATTTCACTGTGGCTTTTTTAAAACAAAGGAGCAGCTTCTGATTTCTGGTCTGGCACTTAAGGAGCTTGGAAGCTGTCACTCCCATCCGTACAACAAGAAAAAAGCTGTACAAACAGAAAATCAACAACTTTTCCTAGATGTATCAGAGAACTGAAATAAGACACATTGCTGTCCCCAAATCTGGAGAGGCAGATACAGAAAATCACAACTTACTAGAGCAGAAACTCAAAAGCAGAAACCTTGAGGGATCCAGTACCAGGATAGGAAGCCCTAATCTGTAATTGACAAATTCCTCAAGGCTCAGGGTGGGCAAATTTGAGTTAAAAACTGCAGTGGACCCTGTCTTAGGGAGGTGCCCACACTTTTTTGAGTTTGACCACCAGGAGGCACACTGGGTTCTTTCAGTAAGGATCAGAGACAAATTCCCTTGTGTATCTGGCAGGGGGCAAGGGAAAGTAGCTATTTTGAAATAAAGTGCCTGCCCTCAAAGTGAACTATTTCACCAGACTCTAACTCACCTAGGGGAAGGAATATTCAACTCCAGCCTCCTCTAGCCTTTGACATAGGAGAAGGAAAATACCCAGTTTTCACCTCCTGCAGCCTTCTGTGTGGAACAGGAAAATACTTCCAGCCCCATCTAACCTTCTATCTAGAAGGGCTAGGGGAGACAGAGAGCCACCTATAAAGATGATAACCCAGGGGCACAGGTGGACTAAAGACTGAGCCCAAATCATAGGACTATAGAATGCTTCCCTTAACCCACACCTCAACAACACAAGACTAAAGACCTGTTTAACCCAGTTCCTTTTATCCAGTGCATCATGTCTGGCTATCAACAAAAAATTGTAAGGTATGCACAAAGGTAAAAAACACAATTTGAAGAGACAGGGCAAGCATCAGAAACAGACTCTAATGTGGCAGGGATGTTGGAATTATCAGATTGGGAATTTAATATAACTATGAGTGCTATGCTATGGACTCTAATGGGAAAAGTAGACAACATTCAAGAACAGGTGGGTAACATGAGCAGAGAGAGGAGAGTCCTAAGAAATAAAAAGAAAGGCTAGAAATAAAAAAATACTGTAATAGAAATGAAGAATCCCTTTGGTGGACTCATTAGTAGACTGGACAGGCTGAGAAAAGAATCAGTGAGCTTAAAAATAAGTCAATAGAAACTTCCCAAACTTAAAATCCCAGAGGAAAAAAGACTGAAAAAAAGACAGTCTCTTCAACAAATGCTAGGAAAACTGGACAGCTACATGTAAAAAAATGAAATTAGATAATTCTTTAACATCACACACAAAAATAAGCTCAAGATGGATTAAAGACCTAAATGTGAGACCGGACACTATAAAACTCCTAGAGGAGGCAGTAGGAACCAAGATGGCGGACTAGAAGGACGTGCTCTCACTCCCTCTTGTGAGAACATCAGAATCACAACGAGCTGCTGGACAATCATCGACAGGAAGACACTGGAACTCACGAAAAAAGATACCCCACATCCAAAGACAAAGGAGAAGCCAAAATGAGACAGTAGGAAGGGCGCAATCACAGTAAAATCAAATCCCATAACTGCTGGGTGGGTGACTCACAGACTGGAGAACACTTATACCACAGAAGCGCACCCACTGGAGTGAAGGTTCTGAGCCCCAAGTCAGGCTTCCCAACCTGGGGATCCGGCAACAGGAGGAGAAATTCCTAGAGAATCAGACTTTGAAGCCTAGTGGGATTTCATTGCAGGACTTCAACAGGACTGGGGGAAACAGAGACTCCACTCTTGGAGGGCACACACAAAGTAGTGTGCACATTGGGACCCAGGGAAAGGAGCAGTGACCCCAGGGGAGACTGAACCAGACCTACCTGCTAGTGTTGGAGGGTCTGCTGCAGAGGCGGGGGGGTGGCGATGGCTCACTGTGGGGACAAGGACACTGGCAGCAGAAGTTCTGGGAAGTACTCCTTGGTGTGAGCCCTCCCAGAGTCTGTCATTAGCCCCAACAAAAGAGCCCAGGTAGGCTCCAGTGTTGGGTTGCCACAGGCCAAAAACCCAACAGGGAGGGAACCCAGCCCCACCCATCAGCAGTCAAGTGGATTAAAGTTTTACTGAGCTCTGCCCACCAGAGCAACAGACAGCTCTACCCACCACCAGTCCCTCCCATCAAGAAATTTGCACAAGTCTCTTAGATAGTCTCATCCACCAGAGGGCAGACAGCAGAAGCAAGAAGAACTACAATCCTGCAGTCTGTGGAACAAAAACGACATTCACAGAAACAAAGACAAGACAAAAAGGCAGAGGGCTATGTACCAGATGAAGGAACAAGATAAAACCCCAGAAAAACAACTACATGAAGAGGAGAGAGGCAACCTTCCAGAAAAAGAATTCAGAATGATGACAGTGAAGATGATCCAGGACCTCGGAAAAAGAATGGAGGCAAAGATCGAGAAGATGCAAGAAATGTTTAACAAAGACCTAGAAGAATTAAAGGATAAACAAACAGAGATGAACAATACAATAACTGAAATGAAAACTACACTAGAAGGAATCAATAGCAGAATAACTGAGGCAGAAGAACGGATAAGTGACCTGGAAGACAGAATGGTGGAATTCACTGCTGTGGAACAGAATAAAGAAAAAAGAATGAAAAGAAATGAAGACAGCCTAAGAGACCTCTGGGACAACATTAAATGCAACAACATTCACATTATTGAGGTCCCAGAAGGAGAAGAGAGAGAGAAAGGACCCGAGAAAATATCTGAAGAGATTATACTCGAAAACTTTCCTAATATGGGAAAGGAAACAGCCACCTAAGTCCAGGAAGCGCACAGTCCCAGGCAGGATAAACCCAAGGAGAAACACGCCGAGACACACAGTAATCAAATTGGCAAAAATTAAAGACAAAGAAAAATTATTGAAAACAGCAAGGAAAAAAGACAAATAACATACAAGGGAACTCCCATAAGGTTAACAGCTGATTTCTCAGCAGAAACTCTACAAGCCAGAAGGGAGTGGCATGATATACTTAAAGTGATGAAAGGGAAGAACCTACAACCAAGATTACTCTACCCGGCAAGGACCTTATTCAGATTCGATGGAGAAATCAAAAGCTTTACAGACAAGCAAAAGCTAAGAGAATTCAGCACCACCAAACCAGCTCTACAACAAATGCTAAAGAAACTTCTTTAAGTGGGAAACACAAGGGAAGAAAAGGACCTACAAAAACAAACCCAAAACAATTAAGAAAATGGTCATAGGAACATACATATCGATAATTACCTTAAACGTGAATGGATTAAATGCTCCAACCAAAATACACAGGCTTGCTGAATGGATACAAAAACAAGACCCATATATATGCTGTCTACAAGAGACCCACTTTAGACCTAGGGACACATACAGACTGAAAGTGAGGGGATGGAAAAAGATATTCCATGCAAATAGAAATCAAAAGAAAGCTGGAGTAGCAATACTCATATGAGATAAAATAGACTTTAAAATAAAGAACATTACAAGAGACAAGGAAGGACATTACATAACGATTAAGGGATCAATCCAAGAAGAAGATATGACAATTATAAATATATATGCACCCAACATCGGAGCACCTCAATACATAAGGCAACTGCTAACAGCTCTAAAAGTGGAAATCGACAGTAATACAATAATAGTGGGAGACTTTAACACCTCACTTACACCAATGGGCAGATCATCCAAAATGAAAATAAATAAGGAAACAGAAGCTTGAAATGACACAATAGACCAGATACATTTAATTGATATTTAGAGGACATTCCATCCAAAAACAGCAGATTACACTTTCTTCTCAAGGGCGCATGGAACATTCTCCAGGATAGACCACATCTTGGGTCACAAATCAAGCCTCAGTAAATTTAAGAAAATTGAAATCATATCAAGCATCGTTTCTGACCACAACGCTATGAGATTAGAAATGAATTACAGGGAAAAAAACGTAAAAAAAAACAAACACATGGAGTCTAAACAATACGTTACTAAATAACCAAGAGATCACTGAAGAAATCAAAGAGGAAATAAAAAAATACCTAGAGGCAAATGGCAATGAAAACACGAGGATCCAAAACCTATGGCATGCAGCAAAAGCAGTTCTAAGGGGGAATTTTATAGCTATACAAGCCTACCTCGAGAAACAAGAAAAATCTGAAGTAAACAATCTAACCTTACACCTAAAGGAACTAGAGAAAAAAGAACAAACAAAACCCAAAGTTAGCAGAAGGAAAGAAATCATAAAGATCAGAGCAGAAATAAATGAAATAGAAACAAAGAAAATCATAGCAAACATTAATAAAACTAAAAGCTGGTTCTTTGAGAAGATAAACAAAATTGATAAACCATTAGCCAGACTCATCAAGAAAAAGAGGGAGAGGACTCAAATCAATAAAATTAGAAATGAAAAAGGAGAAGTTACAACAGACACCACAGAAATACAAAGCATCCTAAGAGACTACTACAAGCAACTCTATGCCAATAAAATGGACAACCTGGAAGAAATGGACAAATTCTTAGAAAGGTATAACCTTCCAAGACTGAACCAGGAAGAAAGAGAAAATATGAACCAACTAATCACAAGTAATGAAATAGAAACTGTGATTAAAAATCTTCCAACAAACCAAAGTCCAGGACCAGATGGCTTCACAGGCTAATTCTATCAAACATTTAGAGAAGAGCTAACACATATCCTTCTCAAACTCTTCCAAAAAATTGCAGAGGAAGGAACACTCCCAATCTCATTCTATGAGGCCACCATCACCCTGATACCAAAACCAGACAAAAATACTACAGAAAAAGAAAATTACAGACCAATATCACTGATGAATATAGACGCAAAAATCCTCAACAAAATACTAGCAAACAGAATCCAACAACACATTAAAAGGATCATACACCATGATCAAGTGGGATTTATTCCAGGGATGGAAGGATTCTTCAATATACACAATCAATGTGATATACCATATTAACAAATTAAAGAATAAAAACCATACGATCGTTTCAATAGATGCAGAAAAAGCTTTTGACAAAATTCAACACCCATTTATGATAAAAACTCTCCAGAAAGTGGGCATAGAGGGAACCTACCTCAACATAATGGAGGCAATATATGACAAACCCACAGCAAACATCATTCTCAATGGTGAAAAACTGAAAGCATTTCCTCTAAGATCAGGAACAAGACAAGGATGTCCACTCTCACCACTATTATTCTACATAGTTTTGGAAGTCCTAGCCATGGCAATCAGAGAAGAAAAAGAAATAAAAGAAAACAAATTGGAAAAGAAGAAGTAAAACTGTCACTGTTTGCAGATGACATGATACTATACATAGAGAATCCTAAGAATGCCACGAGAAAACTACTAGAGCTAATCAATGAATTTGGTAAAGTTGCAGGATACAAAATTAATGCACAGAAATCTCTTGCATTCCTATACACTAATGATGAAAAATCTGAAAGAGAAATTAAAGAAACACTCCCATTTACCACTGCAACAAAAAGAATAAAATACCTAGGAATAAACCTACCTAGGGAGACAAAAGACCTGTATGCAGAAAACTATGAGACACTGATGAAAGAAATTAAAGATGATACCAACAGATGGAGAGATATACCATGTTCTGGGATTGGAAGAATCAATATTGTGAAAATGACTATACTACCCAAAGCAATCTACAGATTCAATGCAATGCCTATCAAATTACCAATGGCATTTTTTTAAGGAACTAGAACAAAAAATCTTAAAATTTGTATGGAGACAAAAAAGAACCCAAATAGCCAAAGCAGTCTTGAGGGAAAAAAGCAGACCTGGAGGAATCAGACTCCCTGACTTCATACTATACTACAAAGCTACAATAATCAAGACAATATGGTACTGGCACAAAAACAGAAATATAGATCAATGGAACAAGGTAGAAAGCCCAGAGATAAACCCACGCACCTATGGTCAACTAATCTATGACAAAGGAGGCAAGGATATACAATGGAGAAAAGGCAGTCTCTTCAATAAGTGGTGCTGTGAAAACTGGACAGCTACATGTAAAAGAATGAAATTAGAACACTCCCTAACACCACACACAAAAATAAACTCAAAATGGATTAAAGACCTAAATGTAAGACCGGACACTATAAACTCTTAGAGGAAAACATAGGAAGAACATTCTTTGACATAAGTCACAGCAAGATTTTTTTGATCCACCTCCTAGAGTAATGGAAAAAAAAAAAAATGGGACCTAATGAAACTTAAAAGCTTTTGCACAGCAAAGGAAACCATAAACAAGATGAAAAGACAGCCCTCAGAATGGGAGAAAATATTTGCAAACGAATCAATGGACAAAGGATTAATCTCCAAAATATATAAACAGCTCATGCAGCTCAATATTAAAGAAACAAACAACCCAATAATCCAAAAATGGGCAGAAGACCTAAATAGACATTTCTCCAAAGAAGACATACAGATGGCCAAGAAGCACATAAAAAGCTGCTCAACATCACTAATTATTAGAGAAATGCAAATCAAAACTACAATGAGGTATCACGTCACACCAGTTAGAATGGGCATCATCAGAAAATCTAAAAACAACAAATGCTGGAGAGGGTGTGGAGAAAAGGGAACCCTCTTGCACTGTCGGTGGGAATGTAAATTGATACAGCCCCTGTGGAGAACATTATGGAGGTTCCTATAAAAACTAAAAATAGAATTACCATATGATCCAGCAATCCCACTACTGGGCATATACCATGAGAAAACCATAATTCAAAAAGAGTCATGTAGCACAATGTTCACTGCAGCACTATTTACAATAGCCAGGTCATGGAAGCAACCTAAATGCCCATCAACAGATGAATGGATAAAGAAGTGTGGTACATATATACAATGGAATATTACTCAGCCATAAAAAGGAACGAAATTGAGTCATTTGTCGAGATGTGGATGGATCTAGAGACTGTCATACAGAGTGAGGTAAGTCAGAAAGAGAAATACAAATATCGTATATTAACGCATGTATGTGGAACCTAGAAAAATGGTACAGATGAACCGGTTTGCAGGGCAGAAGTTGAGACACAGATGTAGAGAACAAAGGTATGGACACCAAGGGGGGAAAGCTGTGTGGGGGTGGGGATGGTGGTGTGATGAATTGGGTGATTGGGATTGACAAGTGTACACTAATGTGTATAAAATTTATGACTATTAAGAACCTGTTGTATAAAAAATAAATAAAATTAAATTAAATATTAAAAAAACAAACTAGTACTAAACTTTCTTTGGGTTATTTGTATGGAAATATGTTAATATAAATGTTTCAGACATTACATGATACTCTAAAAAATCTTATATGTTCTGGTATAATGTTATAAGTCATAATTCTAGTTATTATTTTAAAATGCATATCTCAGAAATACCTAAAAAAAAAAAAAAAACTCCTAGAGGAAATCATAGGCAGTACAGTCTCTGACATAAATCGCAACAATATCATTTTTGATCTGTCTTCCAGAATAATGGAAATAAAAACAAAATAAACAAATGGGACCTAATTAAACTCAAAAGCTTTTGCACAGCAAAGGAAACCATAAACAAAACGAACAAACAACCCACAGACCGGGAGAAAATATTTGCAAATGATGTGACTGACAAGGGATTAGTCTCCAAACTTTACAAACTGCACATGAGGCTTAATATCATCAAAACAAACAACCCAATCAAACAATGCGCAGAAGACCTAAATAGACATTTCTCCAAAGAAGACATACCAATGGCCAGGAGGCACATGAAAAGTTGTTCAACATCATTAATTATTAGAGAAATGCAAATCAAAAGTACAATGAGGTATCACCTCACACCAGTCAATATGGCTATCATCAAAAAATCCACAAACAATAAATACTGGAGAGGGTGTGGGGAGAAGGGAACCTTCCTAAACTGTTGGTGGGAATGTAAATTGGAACAGCCACTATGGAGAAGAGTGTGGAGGTTCCTTAAAAAACTAAAAACAGAGCTACCATATGACCCTGCAATCCCACTCCTAGGCATATATCCAGAGAAAAACATGATCCAAAAGGATACATACACACCAATGTTCATTGCAGCACTGTTTATGATAGCCAAGACATGGAAGCAACCTAAATGTCCATCGACAGAGGAATGGATAAAGAAAATGTGGTGCATATATACAATGGAATATTACTCAGCCATTAAAAAGAATGAAATAATGCCATGTGCAGCAACATGGATGGACCTAGAGATTGTCATACTGAGTGAAGTAAGTCAGACAAAGAGAAATATCATATGATATCCCTTATGTGGAATCTAAAAAGAAATGATACAAATGACTTATTTATAAAACGGAAACAGACTCAGAGACTTAGTGAATGAACTTATGGTTACCAGGGGGGAAGGGTGGGGGGAAGGGATAGTTAGGGAGTTTGGGATTGACATGTACACACTGCCATATTTAAAATGGATAACTAACAAGGACCTACTGTATTGCACAGGGAACTCTTCTCAATGTTATGTGGCAGCCTGGATGGGAGGGGAGTTTGGGGGAGAATGGATACAGGTTTATGTATGCCTGAGCCACTTTGCCGTGCACCTGAAACTATCACAACACTGTTAATCAGCTATACTCCAATATAAAATAAAAAGTTTTTAAAAAAGAGAAAGAAATGTTAGAAATAAAAACATACTGTAACAGAAATGAAGAATGCCTTTGATAGACTCATTAGTAGACTGGACATGCTGAGGAAAGAATCAGTCAGCTTAAAAATAAGTCAGTAGAAACTTCCCAAACTAAAAATCCCAAAGAAAAAAAAGACTTAAAAAAAAAAACAAAACAGAACAGAACTGTGGAATAATTACAAAAGATGTGATATATGTGTAATGGAAATATACCAAGAGGAGAAGAAGGAAAAAAAGACAAGATATATTTAAAGGAATAATGACTGAGAATTTTCCAAAATTAATATCAGACACCAAAACACAGATCTAGGAAGCCCAGAGAGTATTAGGCAAAAAATGGCAAAAACCTACACCAAGGCATATCATATTCAAATTTCAGAAAAGAAAACATATTGAAAGAAGTTAGAGGAAAATAAGGCTTACCTAGAGGAGAGAAAAGATAAGAATTACACCAGACTTACATTCAGATGCCATGTAAGCAGGAAGAGAGTGCAGTGAAATATTTAAAGAATAAAGAAACATCAAAGTAGAATTCTGTATCCAGAGAAATTATCCTTTAAAAGTAAAGGACAACTAAAAAGTGAGGGAATGTGTCACTGGTAGATCTGTCTTGAAAAAAAAAGTCAAAATAAGTTTTTTAGAGAGAAGAAAAATAAAACTCATACCTACATAAAGAAAGGAAGAACATTAAACAAGGAATAAGTAAAGGTAAACTAAAAACTTTAATTTTTCTTATTTTTAATTGGCACAAAAAACAGTTTGTTTAAAAAATAATAGCAACAATGTATTCAGTTATTATACCTTTTGGATAAATGAAATGAATGACAGCAATGATATAAGGGACAGGAAAGAGAAATCAGGGATACTTTATTATCAGATACTTACACTACCCATGTAGTGGTATAGTGTCATTTGAAAGTGGAATTGGATTAGATGTATATGTATATTGAAAACTTTAGAACAACCATAAAAAGGAAAAAAGAGAAGTGTAATCGATATGCTGAAAAAGAAGAGAAAGTGGAATCATATAAAACGTTCAATTAAAATCACAATAGCACACAAAAAATAAAAGACAAAAATAGAAACAAAGAACAAGGGCAAGAAAGAGAAAACAGTAACAAATGTGGTAAATATAAATCCAATATATCAATAACACATTAAATGTCAATGGCTAAACACATCAATTAAGAGACAGAGACTGTCAGGTGTCAAGGTGGACAAAAAAATGAGATGTGACACAATTAATTATATGCTGTCTAGAAGAAAACACACTTTAAATATAAAGAAACATAGATTCAGAATAAAGAGATGCAGAAAGATATACCATGTTTGATAACATTAATCAAAAGTAATGTGGGACATAAAAAACAAACAAATAAAATAAATAAATAAACCAAACAGACATGTAGACTGAGAAAAATGTAGTGGTTACTAGAGGGGAAGGGGGTGAAAGGGAGAGTGAAGTGGGTTAAGTGGATCAACTCTATGGTGATGGATGGGAACTAAACTTTTGATGGTAAGCATGCTATAGCATATACAGGAGTAGAAATATAATGTTGTACACATGAAACTTATATAATGTTATAAACCAGTGTTACCTCAATAAAAAATAAATTTAAAAAAAAGAAAGCTGATATTTCTAACATAGCCAAATTCAGAGCAAAGAAAATTATCAAGGATAAAGAGGAGTTTTACATAATGATGAAGGGATCAATTTGCTAAGAGAATAATCCTTAAGGTATATGCCCCTAACAACAGAGCATTAAAATATGTGAGACAAAATTGATAGAATTGCATGGAGAAATAGATGAATCCACTATTAAAGCTGGAGACTTCAACACTATACTAATTGACAGATTGAGCAGGCAGAAAAGTAGTGAGGACATATTTGAACCACCACCAATCAGCTGGATGTAAATGACATTTATAAATGACTACTTCACCCAACAGCACTTTCTTCCAAGTTCACATGGAACATTCGCCAAGACAGACCACATTCTGAGCCATAAAATACAACTTAACAAATTTAAAAGAATATAAATCATATAATATCTGCTCTCAGACCACAGTGGCATTAAACTAGAAATCAACCAAAGAAAAATAGCTGGAAGGTCCCCAAATACTTGGAGATTAAACAGTGCCTCCTATATAACACATGGGTCAGAGGAGAAATCTCAAGAGAAAAAAAATTGAACTACATGAAAGTAAAGATACAACTTATCAAAATTTGTCAAATGCAGAAAAAGCAGTAAAGGAAAATTTATAGCACTGAATTCATATGCTAGAAAAGAAGAAAGATCTAAAAATCAATAATCTAAGCTTCTACCTTAAGAAACTAAGAGAAGAAAAGCAAATTAAATACAAAGTAAGCAGAAGGAAAGAAACAGTAAAAATTAGAGCAGAAATCAATGAAATCCAAAACAGGAAATTAACAGAGAAAAACTAAAAGCTGGTTCTTTGAAAAGAACAATAAAATTGAAAAACATCTAGCTAGATTAACTAAGAAAAAAAGAGAGAAGATACAGCTTTCCAAAACAGAAAAAGGATGTAGCTACTGATCCCATTTATAATAAACAGATAATAAATATTATAAAAAATTTATTATCCACGAATTTGATAACTTAGATAAAAAAGGGTCAGTTATTTTAGAGACACAATCTACCAAATTTCATACAAAGAAAAATAGATCATATGAATAAGCCTATGTATATTAAAGAAATTGAGTCAATTATTAATAACAAAAAACAGAAAAGAAAGCAGAAAACACCAGGCTCTGATGTATTCACTAGTGAATTCTACCAAACATTTAGGAAGAAATTTTACCAATTCTCTGCAATCTCTTACAGAAAATAGAAGCTGAGGGAATATTTCCTAACTCATTCTATAAGGCCAGCAATATCCTAATAACAAAACTGGACAAACATTACAAGAAAGGAAAACAACAGACTAATATCTCTCGTGAACAAAGATGCAAAAATCCTCTACAAAATAATAGCAAATCAAATCTAACAATGTATGAAAGGAACTATGTATCATGACCAAATGGAATTTATTCCAAGTATGCAGGGTTTGGTTTGTTCAGCTTTTGAAAATCAAATATAATCCATCATATTAACAGGCTGAAGAAAAAAAATTATATGATGATATTAAGAGATGTGAAAAAGCATTTAACAAAAATCTAACACTCATTTTTGATAAAAACTGTCAGGAAACCATGGATAGAGGGAATCTTCCTCAACTTGTTAGAGAACATCTGCAAAAAATCTACAGCTAACATCATACTCAATGGTGATAAACTAGAAGCCTTCCCTCTCAGATCAGAAACAAGACGAGAATGTCCCATCTCACCCCTCCTTTTCAACATATTCTGGAAGTCCTAAATAAATCAATAAGAAAATAAAAGGAAATGAAAGTAAACAGATTGGGAAGAAAGAAATTAAACAGAGTTATTTGTGGATGGTGTGACTGCCTATGTAGAAAATCCCAAAGAATCAATGAGAAAGCTCCTAGAGTTGATAAGTGACTATAATAAAGTTTAAGTACAAGGTTAATATACAAAAGTCAACTGCTTTCCTATATACCAGCAATGAACAATTAGACTTTGAAATTTAAAATACTATACCATTTACATTAGCAACTCCAAAAGTGAAATATTTAAGTATAAATCTTATAAAATATGTACAAGATTGATATGAGGAAAACTATAAAACTCTGATGGAAAAAAATCAAAAGAAGTGAATAAATGGAGATACTCCATGTATGTGGATATGAAGATTCAACATTGCTAAGATTTCAGGTCTTCCCAACTTGATCTACTGATCCAACACAATCAATACTCGAATCATACTATGTATGATTTAAATTTCTGTAAATTTATTGAGATATTTTTATGGCTCAGAATATAGTCTATCTTGGTGAATGTTGCAAGTGTACTTGAAATTAATGTGTATTTAGTTGCTGATGTTGTTTAAAGTGTTCCTGAAATGTCAATTAGGCCAAGTTGGTTGATATGTGTTAAAGTTGATATTGATAGTTACTTTAAAGTCTTCCATATTCTCACTGATTTTTTTTTCTATTTTAATGATTATTGAGAGATGGATTTTGAAGTCTCTAATGACAGTTGTGGATCTGTCTAGTTCTCTCTTAAGTTTGATCAGTTTTTGTTTTGTGAAGAAGCCCTCTCATTAGGTACAAACTTATTTAGTATTGCCATGTTTTCTTAGTTATTTGACCACTTCATCTGTATTTAGTGTCTTTCTTTATTCCTGGTAATATTCCTTGTTATGAACTGTAATTTGTATTATATTAGTATAACAACTACATCTTTTAAAATTAATATTTGCATAGTACATCTTTTATCAGATATTTACTTTTAATATGTGTACACTTTTATACTTAAAGTAATTTTCTCTTAGACTTCTTACACTTGGGTCTTGAATTTTATCCAATTTGACAAGCTCAGCCTTTTAACTGTGTGGTTGGATAATTTATAATTTATTATTGATATAGTTGAATGCAAATCTATAATTTTGAAATTGTTTTCTTGCAGTCCTTTGTTTCTTTTATTCCTCTTTCTCCTTTTCTGTCTTCTTTTTTCTTAAATATTCTTTATTATTCCATTTTATCTCTACTCTTGGCTCATTATTTGTACCTATTTTAAGTCAACAGTTGCTATAGGGTTTATGATATTCATCATTTACAGTCTTTCTACATGTCTAGTAAAAAAAAAAAAAACCTTAAAATTCCCAACTTATCACTACCATCTTTTGAATTAATGTTTTCATACTTTCATATTTTTCCTATTTTTGCTACTGTGGCAGCATTATTTCCATTATATCTATCATTGTAGCAACTACGATGATAATTAATTACTAGTATTTATTGAACATCTACTATGTGCCAGATACTTTGCAAACTTACCTGAATCATGCCTTTTAATACACATAACTCTGTGTGGTAAGTACCATTATTACCTCCATTTGACAGCTCATGGAATTGAGGCACAGAGAAAGTAAGTGACTTACCCAAAATTAAACATCCTTGTGGTATTTGAAATCAGCCAGTCCATCACCAGAGTTTCAATCTATAAATTATGGCTGCTGGCACATAGTTAATTTATTAAATGGTAAAAATTTCTAGTATTTAGTTTGTCTTCTAAAATTCCCTATTGGGAAAAACTTTGTTGGCGAACGGCAACTTATACATTTCCTCTTATTCACTAACTAGCTAATATTTTTGTTTCGTATCTTATTGCATTTGTCAGTACCTCCAGAAAAATTAAATAATTATAAAGATAAATGCATATTTTATACTTGATTTCGAGGTGAATTCTCCTATGTTCTTATGTTTAGTTTATTAGGATTTTTTAACAGTAACCGGTGAGTATATTTTATTGAATGTTTGATAAACTTTTCTGATTTCTCCTTTTCTCTGTGTTATAAACCTATTATAATCACATATTGCATTATTAGGGAAACCAACAAAAATTTCTAAAGAGAAGGAAAATTATTAGGGACAAATAAAATCAACATTTCTAACTCAGTGAAAAAAATTAATATTCACCTATGAATAGAATAGCATGTGACTTGAATATTCTTTCCAGTAGAGAATTCAATCAATAATAACATTCAATACATTTTTACTGACTACCTAAATGGACTAGAGGATTTGCATAGTTCAAAATGACTAACATTATCTTCCATATGCCAAATGCCAAAAAGACAGAATTTTACCCACTGTTCAAATGGTGGCATTATATTGCTGCAATCTGTTCTATAACCAAATCCAAAAATTGATTTGATAATTTTAGTGAAGTACAGGGCTGAGTCCAGAACATAATCTCATGAAACACATTTTAAATTCTTGTTTGTAATTCAGCCAATGTAGTACCATGTGGCATCTAATCCATTAAAAAGGTTAAAGGGCAGATTCTTAGAATACAAATATCTGCATGATGCCAGAAGCTCTATGGGTTAGGAAAGCTCAGGTGCAACTTCTTAAACAGTAAAGGAATCTCCATGATCTTGTCTTCTAAATATCCATCAATATGAGAAGACCTTTTGTATAGTATCAATAAGAATGAGTGGATGTTAGAATATACTTAAATTGATAACTAAGCAAATGATAGCACTTCATTAATTTCTTCTTCTCTGTCTGACTCAAGGAAAATCAAAAGAATTGGGCATATTGAACACATTTTAATATACATATATTCTCTAATTGCATCATGTACTCATCTCTCTATCAAGACTGGTGGCTTCCTGAAGGGCAGTCATGTATCTATATCTGTATCTCTATCTACATACATGAATGCACACACATACACACACACATACAAGTACACATATATGTATCTTTTCTAATAATTACGTGGTTGAAAATTAATAGCACAACCCCAAATATAAAGTAGGACTACACAGATAGATCACAAACCAAATTTCTGGACAAATTTTCTAGTTATCCTCTAGGGCTGCACTATCCAATATTATAGCTACTTGCCATAAGTGACCATTTAAATCATATTTAATTAAAATTAAATAAAATTTAGCGACCTAAGTGTCCATCAACAGTTGAATGGATAAAGAAGGTGTGGTATATATATATACAATGGAATACTGCTAAGCCATTAAAAAAATTTTGCCATTTGAAGCAACATGGATGGACTTGGAGGGTGTTATGCTAAGTGAAATAAGTTAGACAAAGAACGACAAATACTATATGATATCACTTGTATGTGGAATCTAAAATATACAAAAACTAGTGAATATAACAAAAAAGAAGCTCACAGACCTAGAGAACGAACTAGTGGTTACCGGTGGGGAGACGGAAGAAGGGGGCAATAAAAGGAAAGGGGATTAAAAGGTACAAACTATTAGGCATAAAATAAGCTACAAGGATATATTGTACAACATGGGGAATAGAGTCAAAATTTTATAATAACTATAAATGTAGTATAACCTTTAAAAATTGTGCATCACTATATCGTACACCTGTAACTTAAAAAATATTGTATAGAAACTATACTTCAAGTAAAATGCAAAATTCATTTCCTTATTCACACTAGCCACATTTCAAGTGCCCAATAGCACATATAACTAGTGGCTAACACACTGTACAGCACACTTATAGAACATTTTTCTCATCACAGAAAGTTCTACGGGACAGCACTGCTCTAAGGGTTCCAGGTAGTCCTCCTTCATCACTCAGCAGGAGGAACTCCTACAAGTGTTACAGCCTTTCAAATTCTTCTTCACACAGCTTTGACCATGGAGACTACTACACGTAGAGGGCCTTCAGCCATAGAACAATGGATTTTTCACAAGAGTAGATGAAAAGTGTTAAAGCAATAATTCCCTCGAGCCACTTCTCAACTATGACTCCCAGAGGAGGCTTTGGTGATGCAAAAGTGGAAAGTCCACAGTGCTACAAAGATGCAAGATCAATTTTTTTGTTTGCATCTCAAATATGCAGCAACTCTTCTTATCAAAAGGAGTGTAAAGCTCCATACAGTCACCAGAGCAAGGGGAACACATATTGAGCAGAAAAATGCAGTTGCCAAAGAGAACGAGAGCTGAAACTTCACACAACTATACCCAGCATCACGCAGAGGTTATAAGAAAGAAGCAAAAGTATACATAGTCACAGATGAATTAAGACTCAGTAGTTGAAAACAAGACTTTTAGCAAATACATAGACAAGACATATATACATATGATTTACTAATAAAGCCCTAGAGAAAGAAGTGGTAACAGATGAGCAGACGGTATCTCTTTGAACAAAAAGCACATAGGATACAATAAAAAGATTCAGCAGGGTTTTTAAGCTATGTGGCTTCAGGTTTATCACCTTTTTCTTATAAGCAAAGTTGGCAAGTTGAGATTGAAAACAAATATATATCTATTATGCTTTTTTATTTATAGAGGGATATGATATTTGTAAAGCTTTAATTTTGTGGATTGGGTTCTATCATTTTCAAAGTATCTCTTTTTTTAATCTTCAAACACTCCTTAGTTAAGGAATATCTAATTATTATTATCTTTAAAAGACTGCATTGAATGTAATCTGTCTACAAGAGTCAAAATTCATTTTCTAGAGGAGAGAAACCAAACCAAAGCCTTTCCTTCCTTTATAGAATTCTGGTGAGGCTTATTTCTATGCGTTTGTGTGTGTGCATGTGTATGTGCATATGTGTGTGTGTGTGTGTGTGTGTGTGTGTGTGTGTGTGTGTGTGTGTGTGTGTGTGTGTGTGTGTTATACCCTACAATCATAGATTTCTCTACAGAGTGTCAAGACATCACCCACCTTTGCTTTAGCGGAACTGGGAAGCAGGTCAAACTTTCAGAAAGTGACTATAAATCTCCTGAGATTTTTTTTAAGCAGCTATGAGAATTACCATTATACATAGGTTCTTTCTCACAATGTAAATCATTAAAAAGTATGTCAGACAATGTCATCCCTTATTATGCTCAAGAAAACGTTGAAATCCCCTTGCTTATTTCTTGTATGTGATCATACCACAGTAGAATGCAGCAGACAAAAGAACAAAAACATCAAAGCAGGCAAGCGACATTCACCTCCATCAATTGAAAAATCATTTGAAGCTGTTATTTATCACATATGATGACAGTAACACCAATTCCAGTACAATAGTAACTTCAAAATATGAATAAGGTAAGAACTTAAATGTTAGGTGCACAAATTTGTACATTCCATTCATATTAAACTTTCTGACAGTTATCAAATAAACCCAAGAATGAGGTTTAGTATCATTCAATGCCCTTTCAGGTAGGTAAGATTTAATATCAGTGCAAATTTTATTCTTTCCTATACACTGTCCTCTGCAGCTGTTTTCTTGGCACTGACCTGTTCCTCCTTCTGAGGTTAGGCAATATGATTTAAAGCATGGCTCTTTCCTCATTCCCTACAGTAATTAGTCTGCCTTGCTCAAGAAAGTTGCTTGCCAAGGAGCATTTTAATTGGGCACTAGTTTCTGTAATTAACTAAAAGTCAAAGTTGGTGGCCTTAAAGTTTTGTGCTGAAACATCCAGGTGACCCATTATCACTGGCCCTAGGTCTGGCTGCATATTTTAGCTTCTTTTAATAGCCGTTGAATGAAATTAGTTCTCTAGAATGAGAAGTATTATCTCTTATCATAGAGTCCTTGAAATCTGTATCCAGTGTCCACACAAACCTCCCAGTAATTATGAAAACCTACACAGTGATTCTGGATTCCAGACTCTTGTTACATTAGAGTTTTACAGGGTGTAGTTACTTGTTCTGACAGGGTTTGTTTTTTTCCTAAACACTGAGGCTATTTCACCAAAAGCTTACAAAAGTGAATGGGCATTTCTATGAATGAGTATAATTTACTAATAGTGGCAGCAACACCTTTAAAACATCTATCCGCATATATTTTATTAGGGGCCATACTCGTAGGATATTTGATGTGGGAGAATTACAATTACAAAATTGTAGCAATTTACAACCTAAGAAGACATATCTTATGCAATGTTAGTTAAGAAAACGCAGATTTTTATTTGCCTAAACCAGTTGTATTCTAAGTTGACATGATTCCCTCTTTGAGGCCTTTCTGTATTTAAGACTTCAGAAAGAGGCTGCATCCTGAGCTATTAGACAATAGTGGAGAAAATGTATTGACCTTGGAGCTAAGTAGAACTAGGCTGAACAGAACTACCACTTCGTGACTGTGTGACATTGAGAAAGTGTCTTAACTTTGCTGATCCCTATTCCTTATCTGTAAACTAGCAATACATAATTCTACCTCACAGTTTGTAAGGAGAAAGGAGACCATATGTGCATCATGACTGAAATAGATCATGGCCTCTAGTAAACAGACAATATATGGTTGTCCTTACTATTCTTTTAAAGTAGCAATAAACAAACATACACACACACAGAACTCCTTTTCTAAAAGTTCTGTCTGACACACAGAAGCATTCTGCTGGCCTTGCTCATACTGAGTGGTACACACAGAGTATATTTAATAAATATTTGCAAAGATCTGCTTGCAGATCTAAATATGGAACTCCCTTTTTGAAGTCAAAGAGAATTCTTCAGGTGAGCAAGATTTAAAAAAAAAAAAAGTTTTTAGCCATTATCTTCTACAATCCTCACATTTCTACACTTATGTCTTCATGTAAATAGTAGGATCCATAATGTGTAATAACATTCTTTTAACATGGCCTTATCGTGGTTACCTAAATCTATCAGATCTGTTATTTTGTAAAGGATACAAAATGCACATGCAAGCATGCATGCAGACATATATTCATGGATCAAACTTCCCAATGATTTTATCTTTAATTTATGGTAGAGAGTTTTGTCCTATTTTTCTCTTTTCCCATTATATACAAAAGAGGGCTTGCATTACAAGGCCTATCTCATTCTTTTAAATGCATTGAAATTAACATTTTTATTTCCTTAGCATTATTTTTTACATTAGATAATCCTCCCACATCAGAACTTAGAACAGGGGAATCCTCCTATAATGCATTTGGAATAGGATCACTTCACAGAATGAATGCAACCTGAGCACAAAGCTAATTTTTATCTGAGCCAGCTCCTTTGCAAGCAAGATGGGACTATAGAATGAGATAAGGAATGTTAAGTTCTTTATCGCTCATGTAACAAATCTCTGAGTAATACAGAAGGGCATGTTAGTTATTTCTAGTGACAATATTAGGATGGTAATGAGAAAAGAAAATCATTATATATTCATTCTCCTGATGGGTATTACAATAAGATTGGGGACAGACAAAAAACTTAATCAATTACACTTGGCCAAAAGGGAAATAAGAATGGTAAGAACAGTTGGAAACAGGAACAAAAAAAAATCCACTGTGCTGGAACAAGTTCAATTCCTGTCCACTTCTGGAGACTCTTATCAAGCTCTTATTGGAATCTACTTAAATTCCTGTTCCCTACTCTCAAAGTGTGTTCTATCAATTGCCACCTCATTGAAAAGTACCTCTACTAGTTATCCTTCCTTAACCTGCCCTGCAATACAACCACAGGGCACAGGTTCCCTCAACCTCCTGGACCACCTGTTGGATCAACAGTCCCAGACTTAAAGCAAAGGAGATGGCCTGTGGTGGGAAAGGAAGGATTACTAAGTGTGAAACAATAGCCCGGGGCACTTAATAATCATCATTTCAGGAAATTCAACATGTGGTGTTCCTAATTATAATGAGAGAAAATATTCGGTGAATTAGATTGCTTTTAGTGGAGAACTAGGTGTTTATCCTTTACAGCAATAGTGCAACTATCAAAGAATGCAAAATTAGAGTTAAAGGCTTATGTTTGTTTGTTTGTTTAAAAAATTGAGCTAATGACTTATTTCTGACGGTTTTAGGAATTCTGAGAGTGTTATATTACCTGGACCAATAGAAAGTCTTTCTTTATGAACTTTCTGAATGGTGTTTTGAATTTTACAACATTTAACATATGTTCTTAAATTTTTGTAATTTTTATTTTTTGTCCTTTTTAACTGACCTTTGTAAGTTAGGGGATAGGAGAATGACACAATAAACAAAAACAGTTCTGTGAATATAGCCCATGCCTCTGAGAAATGTTCAAAATTAAACTTCTTAAGAGGAAAAACAAAAGAATTAACATCACTAAAAAAAGAAAATAACCATAACAATGAAAGACCTATGACACTGGCTTGAGAAAGCCAGGTCTCTATTTTGGCCAGAAAGAGAAACAAAAAGGAATGGAAGGATTTTAGTTAAAATTTAGATTTGTCTGGGTTCTGTCTTTTATTCTTATTGTCCACTAAGAATAAGAGTTGCGTTTGTGACACCAAATGGCTTGCAATTTCCCAGTGCCCTTATGGACAGTTATGGAAGTGATACTTCCTTCTCTTTTGATGAAGACAGTGCTGGGTTGAGAAGACACTGACATGAAGGACCACAGGAACTGAAGGTTAGTAAAGTGAGGTCTCCAGACCAATGGCATCAACATCTCCAAGGAAGGTGTCATAAATGCTATTGAATCAGAAGCTCTGGGGTAGAGCCCAACAGTCAGGTTTAGCAAGCCCTCCAGGTGCTTCTGATGCCTGCCAAAGGTTGAGAAACACTGATCTAAACCACTCTGAGAGGGCTTCCCTGGTGGCGCAGTGGTTGAGAATCTGCCTGCCAATGCAGGGGACGCGGGTTCGAGCCCTGGTCTGGGAAGATCCCACATGCCGCGGAGCAACTCGGCCCGTGAGCCACAATTACTGAGCCTGCGCGTCTGGAGCCTGTGCTCGGCAACGAGAGGCCGCGATAGTGAGAGGCCCGTGCACCGCGATGAAGAGTGGCCCCCGCTTGCCACAACTGGAGAAAGCCCTCGCACAGAAACGAAGACCCAACAAAGCCATACATACATACATAAATAAAAAGAATGTAAGCAGACAAGAATAGCATTAAAAAAATAAAAAATAAACCACTCAGAGATTCAGGACAAGGAACAGGAAAAGAGGTAAAATCACCAGCTCACAGCTATGTTAGCTGTACCCTTGAGCTCTTGTCTAAATGTTACCGAGTCCAACCTCGTACTGCTTGCCACACAACAGGCCAATAGATTGAGGGACGAGGTGTTGGGGCAAAGAACTGCGACTTTATTCGGAAAGCCAGAAGATGGAGAAGACCGAGAAGATGGTGGACAAATGTCCCAAAGAACCATCTTACTCAAGTTAGAATTCAGGCTTCTTTTATACTAAAAGGGGAGGGGGGGGGGGTGGCTGGTTGTTACAGACTTCCTGGTGCCGGAATCCTTTGTTCTCACAACTGTCCATGTAGGTCTGGTCACTATGTTTCTGTAAACCTCCAGCAAGACAAATATTATTCTCTGTTCTGCAACTTCGTATCTCTATATGAATTGAAAAGTGTATACCTTTAAAGATCAGAGTCTTGAGAATGGGTTACCATGTATATTTCAGGTTATAGGCCAGCATGACTAAGCATAGGCAACAAAGCACAAAGGTTAAAGCTAAAAGAATAGATTCAATATGGAGTCAGGTTTGTTTTTCTCTGCTACATAAATACATAATGCAATATCGTATAAATGAATGCATTATGAGTACCGGTTTTTGGTACTCTTGAAAGAAATCTGAGCTTATCAAAGGAAACAAATATTTTAAAGGTTTGATAATTTAGTAATTATAATTCACATAGTTTGATGTAAAAATACATAATATTGGTGGATGGGTTTTCATATAAAAAGTACACTTAGCAGCTTAATTTAAAAAACACTTATGAATTGGGATTCCTTTACATTGATGCAAGATACAAAATTGAGTCATAACTAGTTTAAAAATATCTACCTGTACTTATAACTATGAGGTTGTGTGACATGTCATTAAAATAACACATACTGCTTCTATAAGTAAACTTACATTACAATAGTCAAGGAATGAATGAACCAGGCATCACAACTTTGCACTTTATTCCATTTGAAGGAGTCTCTGCTTTTAGTGATAACTGGAACTATACCCTGGGGCTAAATAAAAGCAATATGGACCTGGAACTTCTTATAGTCAAAGTAAAGATGCTTTCAAATATATCCATCCAAGAGTCCACCTCAAAGTCTACCTCAAAGCCTAGTCATGGTATGTCCTCAAATGCTTAAATAGATGATGTATTGTCCATGGTAACACAGTAAAATTAAGAGCCCTAAACCTGGGATCTGTACAAAAAAGAGCATAGGTAGCATCAAGTATGTACATGAGTTTCCACTAGTGTTTATGGGAAAATGTTACATAGTTACTAAAGTATTTATTTTTCAAATTACATATATTCCAAATTTCAGTTATAATCAACACCCAAGTTATCTGTCACAAAATGTAGAAAGGTCTATAGAAGATAGATTTAGAATAATTGTCTTAGTCTGTTCAGGCTGCTATAACATAATGTCATACACAGTGGCTTATAAACAGCAGAAAATGATCTCTCACAGTTCTGGAAACTGGGAAATTTAAGATCAGGGCACTGGCAAATTAAGTGTCTGGTGAGAGCTTGCTTCCTCATAGATGCTGCTTTCTCCCAGAGTCTTCTCATGGTAGAAGGAACGAGGGAGCTTTCTTAGCACTAATTCCCTTGCATAATTACTTCCCAACGGCTCCATCTCCCAATACCATCACCTTAGGGGTTAGGATTGCAACATATAATTTCGGAGGGACACAAACATTCAGACCATAGCAATAATGCTTTAAGAAATCTACTGTTTGTATTCTTTTCAAATGGAACAGTAATTAAAGTACTGTTGAGAATGGTAGTATGTGGCACTGAAAGAGAGAAAACACATTAGGTCATATGTATACTACATGTATCTTATAAGTTTTTCACTACATAAAAGGTAAAATTATGTAGTTATATATACCTGGGATTATTTTGTTTGTTATATTTTACTGGGAAATAGTACACTATCAAGTCAATATAATTAGGCTAAGCATGACATGGGCAAGAGGACCATGATTTGGGCTGAAAAGTACTTAGTCACACAAGCATGACATAGAGGAAGAAAAAAAATATTAGCACACTGCAATCAGTAGAGAGAATGAGGAACTGCAGGGGAGTTTTTAAGCGTGTGCAGAACACAAGACTGAAGCCATATGGAAAAGCATTTGTGGATAAAAGCATGCAAAATCAACAAGTTCTCAGTTACGTTCTTCACCAGTTATATCTTCACCATAAACATACCGTCTGCCTTAACAACTGCTCTCTTCACTGCACTCAGGCTCCTTTTTGACAGCAGAGAGGTTTGACCCTAAGAGTATAAGATAAGGGGATGCAAGACTCTATCTACAGATTCATCATTTTAGATATGAGTGCATATAAATTCCTTTCTATCAGGACTTTTTCAGTGAAAGAAAGCATTTCTTAAAATAAAGGGCTAGTAATTTCCGAACCTCCTCCACTCAGAAGACCACTCATTTATGAATAGATTACCAGATCTACTTTAATTGACATCATCCTGATCTATTTCCAATAGACTGGGAAAATGATAGGTTTGTTTAAGAATAGAGTTCTCCCAAACAATTAAAAAAATTTTTTTCTAGATATGTTAAGATTATTAGGGAAAAGAAAAATGTAGACTCAAATCTTCTGGGAAACCTAGTAATCGAATGGACAGCAAGATTTGACAGGAATAACAGTATGCTGTTCTTTGAAGTTGTACTTGGCAAAGCTTCGAGACTGGCAAGTAGCTAAGAGACATCTTCTCTCCTTTGCTGAAATCTTGGGACCAGATGTACTTGAGAATTTAGATAACTTTTTAGATGTAAGAATGTTTATGGCACATTTGCTTTATAATATATAACTATACACAGATGGGTCTGAGGTAGCATCCTGTAATCAAACACATTAACATTTCTGCAGTGATATGTGACTTTATAGTCACACTAAGTTATACAAACATGAACTCTAAATAGCCTCATGTCACCTCAGGACAGTTTCTCCCTCCAAATATGATGTCTCAAGCTTATGAAAAAAGACTCAAATTTTGGAGATCTGGGGAATTTGGAATAACAGCTAAGGACTGTCAACCATAAGAACAAAAATTACTGTTATTATTTACTACAATTACTATTGTTAATACCAATTCATTTACTGCTTATTATGTGGCAGGCAAAAAGTAAATGGTTTATTAAATGCTTTCTAAATCCTCTCGACAGTATTTTAGATGCATAATAAAACCTCATTTTCAGAAATTAAGAGTCGGGCACCTGGTAAGAAGCAGAGTCAAGATTCTATTCTATGAATGTTCAACTCAAAATCCATACTTTTTTCTACTAATACATATACTACATATATATAATATTTTATATTAAATATTAAAATATTTAATGTAACTATTGAAAATATGTGTATTAAAATATTTAATATAAATATTTAAAATATTTGTATTAAAATATTTTATATTAAAATATATTTATATAATATATATATAATATATAAAACATATTGTATATATATATAAAATTTTCCTTCTTTCTTTCTTTTATTGAACACATATTTACTGAATGTCTTCTATGTGCCAAATATTTTTTTTTTTTTGACACTGGAGAGACAATGGGAAACAAAACAAATGTTCATAGAACCTATATTCTAATGGGGGAGGGGCAAAATACACAAATAAAAATAGATTTTAAAAACTATAAACTATAGTAGTAAAAATAATATAGGATAAGGAAATAATAAGTAATGCTGCGGAGAGACAGACATATTTGCTATCGAGTGGTAAGAAAGGGCCTCCTTAAGGCCTTCGATCTGAGATGTGAGTGAATTGAGGGAAGTGTGGTAACTGGGGAAGAGCATTCCAGGCAGAGGGAAGAGGAAATGCAAATGATCTGAGGTGTAGGGCTGCCAGATAAAATACCAGTTATGTTCCCTGTGATGCCACTGTGTCCCTGTGTGTTGCCAGTAGGCCCCTTGTAATATTCGGAACATATTTCTGCTTGAAAAGTTATTTGATATTTATCTGAAATGCAAATTGAAACCAGTGCTTTGTATTTTTTATTAATCTGGCAACCTACTGAGGCAAAAATCTGTTTGGTCTATTACAGGCACAGCAAAAAAGGCTGAGCAAGGAGGCCAAGGTGGTTAGAACAGAGTATCAGGAGGAGAGAAATTGAGGAAGAGACTGCCTGTCATGGTAGTCACATATGGCTATCGAGGACTTGAAATGCAGCTGATCAACAATGAGATGGGCTGTGAGTATAAAATACAACCTGAATGTCAAGGATTTAGTATGAAATTGAAGGTGAAATACCTCATTAACAATTTTTACATTGCTTATGTGTTGAACTGATAATATTGGGAGTGTACTGGGTTAAAGTAGATTATTGAAATTAATTTCACTTATTTCTTTTTTATTTTTAACATTTCTACTAAAAACTTCAAAATTACATATGTGACTCACATTGTATTACTACTGAATAATGATAACTAAGAGAGAAAATGGCTAGGGGAGGATGGCGACCACACAGAGCTTTGGAGACCATGGTAAGGACTTTGGACTATACTTCAGTGGGTGGAAAGGCATTGGAAGGTTTTAAGCAAAAGAGTGACAGAATCTGATGTATTTTAAAATAATCACTGGGATTGCTGTCTTCAGTCCTCTCCAGTGAACCCCCAACTAAGGTAACTTAAACATAAATGCTTCTTCAGGGCAACTACTGATAGTATCTGCAGAAATTATCATTTATTCTCTCACCTTGTTTCCCAGGCCCCAGGCTAAGTCACCACATTGACTGCAATCTACCAGCACAACTGACTTATGGTCTGTTGCTCTAAATTCTGTTTTCCAGAGTCACTGATTCAAAATTATTCTTGGAGAACCTACCATGTGCCAGGCACTATTCTAGGTGCTATAAAAGAAGGGATACAGCTGTAAGAGAAGGGAAAGAAAGGAAACATGTCTCATGGGGTTTATATTTTAGTGGATACAGTCTATAAATAAACAAAACAAAAATAAAGCCAAAAAAAAAGAAAAATATGTATACTAGATTAGATTTAAAGTGGTATGGTAGAAAATAAAACAAATGATGCTTAGGGAGTACCAGAGTAGAGTGGGTTATTTTCATTTTAAATACAGTAATACAGACTGTCATACAGAGTGAAGTCAGTCAGAAAGAGAAAAACAAATATTATATATTAATGCATATATGTGGAATCTGAAAAAATTGGTATACACGATCTTATTTACAAAGTAGAAATAGAGACACAGATGGAGAGAACAAATGTATGGATACCAAGGGGGAAAGGGGGGTGGGATGAATTGGGAGACTGGGATTGACATACACTATTGATACTATGTATAAAATAGATAACTAATGAGAACCTACTGTATAGCCCAGGGAACTCTACTCAGTGCTCTGTGGTGACCTAAATGAGAAGGAAATCCAAAAAAGAGGGGGTATATGTATATGTATAGCTGATTCACTTTGCTGTACAGTATAAACTAACACAATATTGTAAAGCAACTATACTCCAATAAAAATTAAAAAAAAAAGAAAAAAAATAGAGTAATGATTGGAAGGCTTCATATGAATCAGGGCAGTGAGGGACCCACATACATATTGGGGAAAAGAGAGTTCCAGGCATAGAAAACCCAGATGTGTTCTGGAGATACTGTCCCTTAACATGTTTTCTGATAAAAAGGTCCAATGATCCAATATGTTAGGAAAACACTGCAAACTACATCCCTGTCTTAGAGATTCCTAGTGCACATTGGCACTTTAAAGGCTTTGAGACGTCCTGAGGTGAGAAACCCATAGAACCTTGTTTAATCCACAATTTCCCAAATATATTTGGATAAGAAATATCCAAATAAAGAAATATCCTTTTATTCATGTAACACATGTTCCTATGTATCAGACTTAGTGAGCCATGGAGTCTGCTGTGACCTGAGCATGGCTAAGGGAGAAACGCCCGTGTGCATTTGTGCTTTCCTTCCAGCACCCCTCCACCTTAGAACACTTAGGGTTTTCATAAAGTGTTAGCCCTGCCTAAGATGATCTTGAAGTCCAACTCCTCCAAACAAAGCCTAACACTGTGCCCTAGCTCCATCTATTCACTCACCCACTTCTTATCCCTTTCCTCCCTAACAGAGAGGAGCTATGATATCTCCATCAAACTAATATTCTCTCTCTATCTTTCTCCAACATTGAAAATAACCTACTTTACCATCTTTTCCTCCTCTCACTACCTAATTTTCCTTTATTAATAATTTCCAAAACTTAATAAAAACGTAAATAACAAAATAAAGCAGGCTATGACATCATCAGAGGAATATCACCAAAGTAAAAGTGTGAAATAAATTCTGTGGCAGGTGAGGTCACTGGCAGCTGGGGAGGTTCACAAAACATAGATGCCTCACAGGGATGCTTGAAAGGCTGGTCACACTAAAATAAACAGAGAACAGGAATGGGGGTTCTGGAAAACCGGGATGCCATGTTCTAAGCAGAGAAACAGCCATCATTATCATTATCCAAATCTTTTGCTCCTCCCATTAGAAATGACCTTCCCCCAGGGCTTTAAGTAACAAATTCTGTATTTAACATGCACCTTTATGTTATAAACATATTCATATCTGTCTATTCCATTATAGTTTTTCCTTCATTAAATGTTCAAAGGACAGCAGCATTCTCAGGTTTAAGTATTTACTTTTGCTAAGGAAATGTCAAAACAGAGAGGAGAAAGTTGTCTGTTTCTTCTTGAGGATTCTGAGGCAAGAGAGGGACTTTCTATGTTCAGAGAAAACTATGCGTTTAAAAAAAACTAAAAGAACCTAACACAGGATTTTCGTATGTTGTGTCCTGCCACTAACTGGCCTGTAACAGTGACAAACTCTTTTAATGTCTTTGGGTTTTGGTTTCCTCATATGTAAAAAAAAGAAGCACTGATCTAAACCAGGGGTTGGCAAACAGCAACTAATGGGCCAAATCCAGCCACCAACTGTTTTTATGCATAACATTCTATCGGAGCACAGCCATGCCCACTTGTTTATGTATTGCCTATGGCTGGTTTCCTTCTACAATGCAGAGTTGAAGGAGTTGAGTAGTTGGGACAGAGACCATATGGTTCATGAGTCTAAAATATTCACTCTCTGGCCTTATAAGAAAAAGTCTGCTCAGTACATTTTCTGCCAGCTCTGACGTCCAGTGATACAGATTCTCACCCCACGAAAGGCTTAATTGTTGTCTTTGGAATACAGGTGTTAGGAGTAGACTAAATGGCCTGAGCAAACCACCCCAATTTAAATATTTCATGTGCCTTTAGTCGATCACTTTTGCCACCCACAGCATTTTGACAATGAACCACACACCAAATTGCTATAACTAGTGCCAAGGAAACACATTTTGAAAACAAAGCGTGCTTTCTGGTCCATGCCTTATGAAAATGTATGATGTGAATCGCTCTCAAATAAGGTGTGTGTTGTGCTATGTCTCCAGCTTTGAATCCCAGAAACCGCAACATTCCTCAACTCAGCCTCCTCCATAGAGGAGAGAGAGCTTGCCTTGCCAACCAGATGAACAAACCCTGACATTTTATTTATTTTGCTTTCTGGAAACACTCACTCAAAGGGAAAAGGGTCCCCAAATTTTCTGCAGCTGCTGCCTGGATCATTTTTTAAAAATATACCCAAGGAAGCTGTCTGGGTGGCCACGGAGAATGGATGAATCAGCCTGAATTTCACATACTGGGTGCTTTGAACAGTTCACAGTGATGAGATTATCCACAGGGTCCTGACCATGTCTGGCAGCCCACTCACAACCGCCTACATACTATGACCAAGGATTTGCTACAATACCAAAGGGATTTTCCTGGATGATGTTCTCCCTTTAACATTTAACCCAATACATTGAAAGACAAGCTACTATTCCAGTTTTGACATCAGAGAAGATTTCATTTAGAAAAATGTCAAGAATATAAAAACTCAATCACCAAGTGATTACAGACACTAAACCTCAGAGCCTCAAAGAGATTCTAAATTTTACAAGAGAACATTTTCTCACTGCATCTAGGTGTTTGAGGGAGAGATGTGCATGTCTGTTAAACACTGACATTACCAAGGTACCCACTTTGAATAGTTAATAATCACACACAAAATGAAAAAAAACAACAATAACAGACAAGAGAAGTCAATTATAGTGAAACTTTGTAGCAGTTTAACAGGAATCTGCTACTGGTAGATGCTGAGAAGATGTTGATGAGTTCTTTGTGACCCAAAGCTGCCCCGTTCAGTCTCTTGGTTCATAAAGGACATTGGACACCGGAACAGACTCTTGCAGGGATTGGAGTAGGGCTATTTCTTCTCATAGATACCACATCCCTACACATTTTTTAGGTTGAGATAAAAATCTTACAAGACAGGTAAGTATCTTGATGAGAAAATAGTTTTGGGAGTTTAGGATAACTTAGCTGACTATCCCGAGACACTGAGCATTTGGTACACCTGTACCCAGAGATCCAATTCCTGCAATTCTGCTCTCTATGAGGAAAAGGAGAGAAGCAACGTGAAGGGGAATTCAAGAAAACAGATCCCAAACCCTTTCTAACCTCTGCTTCCCCCGGCAACTTCCCCAGAATCTGAAGCTGCTCTTGTGATGAGGAAGGGGGCAGGGCACCGGATTTTCTGTAGGCATCAGTTCTCCACCTGCAGTGCAGGTGCTTGGAAAGTGACATTGATTGCTGACTCTGTAGTAGGTACTATGAACACACTATTTCATTAATATTATTTCATATAATTGTCACAGCGCAGCAAACTTGGCCTTACTATATGATGATTATCCCTATTTCATGGGTGAGAGGATTTAGTTTCAAACCAAGGAAACTGTCCTTAAGTAATAGATTTAGTAAGTAAGTAAGAGATTTGGACTTGTCTCTGTTTGTCTCCCAAACCCTTGCCAGTCCCACTACACTCCTCTTCCTTCAGAGCCAAGCCTTTAAGAGAAAACCCTCCCCATTCTCTTTCTTCATCGAGGATGAGAGAACCTTCTGATGTGGAGTGGACAGCGTCTGGAGTTCTCCCCAGAAAGACTGTTGGCACAGGCCTCGGAAGCCCAAAGCTTTGACTCATAAGCTGCTGTATCCTTGCTAGCCGTGTCCTGGAAAGACTCAGCAGGATCAAGAACAGTTACAGAACTGTACCACTTTACTGTGCTCAGTCTCTCGTGATTCTTGGAAGTGTTGCAATGCACGCTTGCCAACTGATGTGTGGAAGTGGATGTGGTCCTTCAACACAGGCGACTGCACTGCAGGGTGTTGGTTCGCCCAGTGTGCAACTGTGGGGCCTTGGTCACCCTAAAGGATAAAGAGGGGTCGCCTCTTTGTTTTCATTCTCAACTCTCCCCCGCTAGGCAGTGGCTAACGCTTCACTGCTCTCAGGCACAGAGCTGTCTCTCCCGCCTGTATCATAATAAAGAGATGATGCTAAAGCTTTCATAAATCTCAGCAAATCAGACTCATGGGAGACAAGGAGAATCTGAGATAGTGAGAAGTTCAAATTCTACAGTCTTCAAAGAATTACTACTTCAAAGAATATAACACAGGCACACACATACCCATTTGTGTCTACATGTAGGCAAAGAAAGCAATGGAAAGTAGGCACTTGAGAATTTCAGATCTTTTGGGAATCTATTTTGATGACTGAGAATGATTTTCATGATTTAGTTCTTCTGAAGTACTTGAAAGCAATTTCTTTTCAATGGTAGGTGAGAAATCCCACCCTTTTGATCTTGTTTACACTCTTGTTCTCTTTAGAAAATTTTAAATAGAATCTACAAAAAGGCACTCAGTCTAAAGTGGTTCATCACAAATTTCAAACATGTGAGACCTGATTAATCAGATCTTATAGGAATGAAGGCATCTCTGAGAAAAGGTTGTAAACAACTGCTACTTCTCAATTCCAAAATCAGTGTCTTAAAGACCTCTCTGATAAGACCAATCAAGAGAAGATAAATTTTGAGTAGATAATACAAGGACACCCATGAAAATAGTGACTGCAGCTGCCTCTGTGCAGGGAAACTGAGGGGCTTAAAACAAGATTGGAGGGACACTTACTTAAATACTTTTATGTCCATTGAATTTTAATTCAGGTGCTTTGGTCATTCAAAATAATTGAAAGAAAATTTTTGACTTAATATTCAGTGTCACTATTTTTATTTACTACCTCTTTGACAAGGAAGCCATTTGTTTTATATTTATTCTCCTCGTGTATTTGCCATGACCTTCAATATCTTTAAGGAATCGCATCACTCCTTTCCTATCTCTTCACCATGTCCATTTCTACTCACTCATATGCTGCACCCAAAATGTTCTTCAGCACTTTTCACGTGATTATACCGTGCATCTGTATTTGGATTATGGGATTCTAAGGGGATTACCAAGAGAGGTTGTATGAGTGTTGGTTTTGATGGCTGACATCCTAGGTTAGAATTTTGCCTTCTGCCTCTCGCTAAGTTTATGCCCTTGGCCAAATCACTAAAAATCTCCAAAGACTCAGTTTTCTCATTTCTGAAAAGAGGATAATAACAGTAATACCTTGCTGAATTGTCAAAACATTAAATAATAATATCTTATTGAATTTTCAAAATATTAAATTTGCCCAGTTCTCTGTACACAGTATTCACTCAATAAACAATAGTTAGTATTATGCTTTGTGTTAGTACAGTGCATAATTCTCTCACTTAGAATTCTTAAATTTCAATAAATCATATTAGTTTTAAAAAAACATTTCTGACTGAAGCAAACAGGAAATAAGAAAAAGTAGCATATAGATAGTGATGGGAATTGGAAAAGATGCGCAAATGGTAGTTGTCATCTAGAAATTACATTTCTTCTTCCCCACAGACAAACAAAGAAGGAAGCACACATAAAAACTACATAAGACCATCTCTTTCCACCTTGTTTTTTCTCAAGTTGCTTTCTTGATAGATTGCCAATCAGAGTATGGAGTCCAGGTTCTGTCATTTAGAGGTGGTTTTCATCCTGGGTTTTCCTCCATGGTCCTTTGGTTTTGATCTTTGGTTCCCAGTGTTCCTAATTACTTGGAAGTAATTCCTAGCCTTAGCAGAGCCCAGTTTCCATCATTAGCCACTTGCCTGTCTGGCAAGACCTGCTCCAGGGGGGAAGTGCGTGGAAAGGCTTTCACGGTTGGAGTCAGTAAACGTTACTGAATGTCCAGCACGTGCTGTGTAGTGTCCTGAGGCAATATGGGGTACATGCCTCTGTCCCACACTAAAAGAAGTAATAGATCCGGCTCCATTCCCCTGTAGTCTTGCAAAGAAATCAAAATGAAATACAGAAAGGCAAACTCCAGGTTATACAATGGATGGACTTTGTCTTGTGCAACGTTGGGTTGAAACATACAATCTGGGCCAGTCTCTTTGCTTTCTTCTCTCTCCTATTTCTCAGTAAATGCCTGACCCATCATTTCTAATTAAAATGTATTTTCTGGCAGGAAGATCATCTGGCACACATATTTTAACCAATTCGCAGATACATAAATAAATAAGTGGGTTTGTCCCCAAACTATTTGGAGTAGTCTGTGGGTGGTCATTCTGAGGTTAGACTACAGGGCAGGAAACACCCAGCTAACACTTCTCAAAGTGCCATGAAGCCAATTAACTAGTTATACTCAAGACATTCTTTTAATCTCTATGGCAGGGAAATGCAGCCTTGCCAGATATAGATTATATTCCACACAGATCTGGGAAAATGTAAAATGTCCACACGTAAGGAACAAAAGAGAATTTAACAATGTGCCAGCAATGAAGCATAATTTTGCCTTTTGTCACAGATTCTGAACCTTACATCTACACCAACTTTTTAGGCTTAATAGTAATATTAAATGCAGTTAAGAAAATGCAAACATTTTATATCCTCTGATAAAAAACAAAAGGACATCTTGTTTTGCTGCTGAAACTTGGTTGTTACACCCAGCAGTAAAATGCTCACAGGCAGACTGTGGAGGAAGAACACCTGAATTCTGGGAGAAGTGCATCATTCATCCCTTTTTTCTTTAAATATGCAGCAATATTTTTTTCTATCATCTTGTGTCTTTTTATAGGCTTTTAATGATGGGAGAACCTGATAAAATGCAGGCAGACTTTCACATTTAGAATGGATAAGCGGAAGGCAACAAATGCTAAACATGTGTCATCCACCACCAGCCAAGGAATGGCTTTTTATTACATTTTATAAACTCTCAGATTGACATCGAGTTGGAAGAGCATTCACATTCACACAAGCATACTTTATTTTGCACACTATTGCTACTAATAATAAACAGCGAATGGTTGGACTAATTCCTCTATGCCTTGTGGAAAAGATTAACTTTCCCGCCATTTGTTTTATATTTGCTGGAAATTGGTAACTCCTAAGGTCATCATGTGCAATTTCCCAAATATTCAAAGCCCAGACTCCTATTAAGGAATGCAGGAGACTTAAGACACGGCATCCTCTTCTATGAGGGATGCTTTGGGTGTGCCAGGGTTGACATTGTTTTAGCTAGCCACTTAGTCCCCTGGTTCCCAACTGAGCATCAAAATGCCCTGCGATGCTGAAGTGAACTAACAATGGTACTGCAAGATATTTTAAATTTTAAATTGGAAATCCAGCTGCTCAACAGCATACAAACCACTAATATTAAGTTGTTTAGGCCCAACTATTTAAAAAACAGAGTGATTAAGCATTTCCTATGGGCTAGGAGTGTCATGAAAGAATTACTGTCACACCAAGGGTGTCAGGAATCCAGAAAGTTTGGGAACCGCTAAGATAGTCCCATTTATATGAACCCCAAATTCAAAAACATGAACGTATACATGACATCTGATACATTCCATATGCTGGAAAGTATATTATGGAGAATAGAGGATCCCTCACTTCTATAACAATTATGGGGGAAAAAGTTGCAGAACAGGATCTCAACTGTCTCTTGGTCTCTATGCTGACTGTTGTTTCCAGTATCCTGAGGACTCCCCTTGGAGGGAATAAATAAACAGTTCCCAGCAAGGAGGAATCACAGAACCTGGGTGGTGCGCTGTATGCTTTTCAGCAGAGGAGGCTTTGAAAATAGAAGTGAGATGACATCTATTGAGTCTCATTCCATCTTGTTCTCTAATGTAACTCTAGAAGAGCTTGAGCAGTCCCTTTGAAACAACTTGCTCTGGAAAAAAACTGTGCAAGACCACAGATGCCTATAGTTTCAAAAGGATGACACTCAGTGTAACCATTAAGCCCTACAGGAAAGTGTGATCTGTTTAAGAAGCAAGAGATACTTGGGATCCAGAAACTAGGGGAAGTAAGTTTGACCCAAGGTATTGCAGGCAGGTCTGGAATATCAATATCAGTGGTTAAAAGATAAAAAACTTTGGCCACAATCCTACAAGGAACAGATGATTGAATTAGGACACTGGAGTTACAAAAACACTGTCAGTAGGCCGGTGAAGCCTTGGCAGGGAGAAGAAACTTAGGGGCAGATGCAAGCAGATCTCTTGATTCCACTATGATGGCGTCATCTTGGAGTCAGAGGATTAATCTTTTACTTTACAATGACTACTTAACGAGCCATTTATTTCTTAATAGTTAATTCTATAAGAGTTTTGGAAGAGAAAACAAATTGTGATGAACCTCAAATCCAACCCTACTCTTGTAGCTCTGTCCCAAGGAAAAAAACTGATTAGTAACATTGTAGCATCAAAACTAAAAGAGAGGGCTTCCCTGGTGGCGCAGTGGTTAAGAATCCGCCTGCCAGTGCAGGGGACACGGGTTCGAGCCCTGGTCCGGGAAGATCCCACATGCCGCAGAGCAACTAAGCCCGTGCACCACAACTACTGAGCCTGTGCTTCAGAGCCTGTGAGCCACAACTCCTGAAGCCCTGGCACCCAGAGCCCGTGCTCTGCAGCAAGAGAAGCCACCACAATGAGAAGCCCGTGCACCACAACGAAGAGTAGCCCCTGCTGACTGCAACTAGAGAAAGCCCGTGCACAGCAACAAAGACCCAATGCAGCCAAAAATAAATAAATAAAATAAATAATAATAAAATTCAAAAAAACCCCAAAAAACTAAAAGAGAGAATCATGCCAGGAACTAGGCATGGGTCATCAATCTCTTCCTTTGGGTGCTTCTCTACTAAACTTCTAACTGTACCCCAGGCTGTGTGACTCCTTTTGCTCCTAGGATAATTTCTTCCAAGAAATTTCATTCAGTTCCTTCTTGGCTTTATAGGCCACCGATCTACTGCTGCATTACAAACTTATTTCTCCAACCCAGACTTCTTCCCTGAACTCCAGATTCATGTATCCAATTATCTATTTAACTATCTAATACATGTTGCAAACTTAACAGGTGACAACAGACATTTTCATTCTCAGATCCCAAACCTACTCCTCTCCCAGCCACTATAAATGGCACTTTCACCCACTCAGTTGCTAACCAAAAACTTACTGATTCCTCTCATTCTCTTATTCCCTATAGCCAATCCATCTGCAAGTTCTTTGGACTGTACTGCCAAAGGCTCTCCTAATCTCTCTACTTCTCGCCATGCCATCTGCCACCACGCACCATCTCTTGCCAGGATCAACAAAATGGCCTTGAAACTCACTTCCCTCTTCCATTCTTGTCCTCCTCCATCCAATTTTATACATATAATCTTTAAAACATAATTGAGATCACTTCACCACTCTATGGAATCCCTACTGTGGTCTTTCAAATGCACTAGATTAAAACAGAAACCCCTTAGCCACATCTGAGGTTCCTACATAATCTATCCCTACCAAACCAGCAAAACTCATGTGTTAGCAATCTCCTCTTGTCTCTCCATGCATGTCACACTCATCTTTCTTTTCATCAAAGATAACAAGCTCATTCCCACCTTAAGACTTTGTAGGGCCAGTGTTATTTTCCTAAAATGTTAATGCTTCTGTTCTTCACATGCCTGCCTCCTTCTTGCCATTTGGGTCTCATTTTAAATGTCATCTCTTCAGAGACACCTTCTGTGTCCAGCCAATTCCACATGTCCTCCAGTCACTCCCTATCATCATCTCAAAGCAATGGCCACTACTCGAATATCTAATTATTTATTTACTTGTGTACATTTATTTTTGGTCTTGATCCTACTGAAATATAAGCTCCAGCAGTACAGGAAATTGTCTCCTTTCATGACCAGGTACTCTGCTCAGCACGTGGTGAGTGCTCAGAAGATATTCACTAAAAGTCCTTGAACGAAAAAATGGTTATCTCAGGCTCTTTCTCCTGTTTTGCTAGTTACATATGTCTTCTCTAATGGTCACTTGTAGACATGATTACTAAAGCTCACATCTCTTCAAACTTAACACAAATGAGAGTAAATAAAAATGGAAGATGAGAAAAGAAAATTAGAAATGGTGCTACAATTCCATTTTATAATTAAGCTGATGGTTGTATTATGATATTAAAGAAAATGTCCTTTGTATAGCTGGAAAATGAATGACAGACATATTCATTAAAAAATGTGTATTTCTTGAGCTAAAAAATAGTTTCTACATATTCATTAGAAAATTTTCAAAAGTAGTTTCACAGGCCTTGCTTGGTATAATATACAGAACCAGAATACAGAATATTTTAATCTATAGTTTAAAAGATCAACATTAACAACATAAATGAATATAAATAGGCTCTATTATGTTCCCCTCCTCAGAGACGGGTAAATAGTAGTACAGAATTGTATTAAGTCCAATTAAATTCTTGTATTTCTCAGAAATATTAAGAATTGCTACTGGCATGTTTATTTTTCTGCTTGAATGAAATTTTTTTTTTTTCAATTACAGCATAGCTATTACTAGAGTAAGCACCTAAGGTACTATACATACTACACTATAATTTAATGCAGTTTTAAAGGATGAACAAGACATATCCCTTCTTGTGGGAATCTCTCATCATGTGAGAACACGCTGTTCACATGCCATGCTTACTCTATGCATCTTTTCTCTTTCCAAATTCAAGTTCTGTTCTATAGGTGGGAAAGAAAATAGTGTTCATTTTCTTGAAAAGAGATGTGAGAAAGTGAAATTCCAAGAACTAAAGGGAAAAGCATTCTTCACTACCAGAAACATAAAATCTTTACTTCATGACAACTTCTGAATATTGTAATCTACTTCTTCAACCATTGCCAGTTTTCAAATTTTAAATTATATTTTCAGATGGGGGGCAATAAGATGCTTAAGAATATTATGGACAGTCTTCAGCAGTAGCTGAGACTGTACAGTTATTCCTCTTTTACTAATTAAAGAAAAAACTGATGAGATAAGGAGAATTAGAAGCCTTAAATATTGAAGGTTTAAAAATGAAATCAAGTTACATAAATGTAAAAGCTCTATTTTGATTTTATCATATCATTTAAGCTAAATGTCACATGTATGCCATGGTTCTTATTTTATACACACACACACAGACACACACACACACACGTGCCCCTGTATGTATAGTTTTATATGTGTAATTAGCTATAGTTAGAAATATCCTGAATATTTGAGAAGTCTTTCTCCCAAAAGATCATTTGAATACCGTGTAATTTACCACCACACTTCCAGCCTCTCACTTCCCTGGACTCCCATCTCACATTTCATCTTGCTTTAGCATTCACAGGCCCAAAGCTTCATATAGCTTCAAACACTATTAAGACTAATTCTCAGAAATGACATCATCAAGATGGTGGCAAAGGAGACCACAACCTCTGCCTCTCCACAAAGATCAGCAATTAGACAGTTATCCACATACAAAAACAGCTCTGGGAGAGCTCTGGAGTCCACTTAAGAAACTTCAGCAATACAGTAGAAAAAACAAAAACAAAAAACAAAACTGAGAATAACTACACAAAAAGAGAAGGAAGACAGTTTAGTTTTGCCTTCATCATCCCATCCCCCCAGGTCAGCAATGCTCAGCACCAAGAGAGAATGCCCCAGTAAGGAAGACTTTCCCTACCAGGAAAGGAAGAGTTGGGTGAATGACCAGCTTCCTCAGCCTTTTGGGGCACCGTACAAAATTCCCATTTTGATTTCAACCCGCTCAGACCAGCAAGGCTGAGATCCACAGAGACAACTGGGAACAAAGAAAAAAAGCAGGGATACCAGTAGCAGTCATCTACTGGGGGTACTCATGGTTCACAGTGATTTACTTTACAGATACACTCAGCAGCTTTTGCCACTGAAGAAAGAACAAATGGCCACCACAGCTGCGGTGGACCCCCTGTAGATTTCACCAGCTTTCACTCCACAGGGACTTACATTGGCTGGCACTGGCTGCCTGAGTCCCCTTTCCCTTCCCAGCCCTCCCCCCAACCCCTGCAAGAGCCCAGGAACTACACCAGCAGCCAGCCCAGGCCTCTGCAGCTATGTCAGAGAAAAACACCAGCCTGGACCCCTGCAGCTGAACCCCATCACCGAATATGTGCTCAGAGCTAGTCACTCTGGCTATACATCTGCACACTGCCAGCCTGACACCTGTCACGAGCCTCTACTACCATTCCCATTCCTAGGAGGAGACTGAAGCCGCGTAAAAGAATGTATGCCATAGCCAGGGCCCCCACAGCTGCTTGTGGCCCCGTATCAAACCCTATATTCTATCACTGGCTGTAATAGCTGGGCTGACCTGTAGCTAGCCCCTCCAGATGTTCACCCAAATACTCCCTACTCAACCCCCATCACCAACATCCACTGCCACGCATCCTTGGCAAGACACATCAGACATGGCAGTTCATACTGATAAACAGGGCCACTGAAGCTACCAGTGTGCCTTCAGTTGGCCTCAGCCCTTGCTGCTTACCCTGGTCCCAACCACTGCTTGTGTTTATGTAACAGGTCCGTACCACTACACAGGCACATACAGCCACTTGGCCCCTACAGCCAAGGGTGTGCATACCACTGGACCCTGGCCGCCACCACTGCCTGGGTCCCTAGCTGCTGGATATAGAATTCCCAACAGCCCTTGTAGACATTGTGGAACACATTGCATTTAGCCATGTAGACAAAGTCAGGTTTACCAAATATTGTGAAATTCAGATAGAAAGTTAAACAAACTAGTAACTCTGTAAAATAATAAGTAGCTAATAATTGCATATTGGAAAGCATGTTGGCATGAGAGTGGTAAATCATTTATAAGAACTAATTGCACTATACTGATTTTTATTAATGTTGATTTTCATTCATAATTTAATTTAAAAATCATGTATAGATAGCCTAAGTAGACAACGAAAGTTCTGCAATAATCAAATTGGATAGAACATCATTTTAAACATGAACAAATATGTACAGATAAGCATAAGATTTTAAACATCAAGAAGAAAAATGCCATAGACTAGTGGACAAGATAAGAGTGGTTTTTTGAAAAGATAAACAAAATGGATAAATCTTTAGGTAGACTAAGAAAAACAGAGAGAAGACTAAAATAAATAAAGTCAGAAATGAAAGAGGAGATGTTACAATGGACACCACAGAAATACAAAAGGTCATAAGAGACTTCTATTGACAATTAAATGCCAACAAATGAGATAACCTAGAAGAAACAGACAAATTCCTAGAAATAAAGAACCTACCAAGACTGAATCATGACAAAATAGAAAACATGAATGGACAAATAACAAGTAAGGAGATTGAATCTAAAACCTCTCGACAAAGAAAAGCCAAGGACCAGATGGCTTCTTTGGTTAATTCTACCAAACATTTAAAGAAGAAGTAATGCCAAGTCTCCCAAATTATTCCAAAACTTTGAAGAGGAGGAAAACTTCCAAATTCATTTTACAAGTCCAGCATTATCCTGATACCTAAGTCAGAAAAGGATACTACAAGTAAAGAAAATTACAGGCCAATATCCCTGATGAATACAGATGCAAAAATCCTCAACAAAATACTAGCAATCCAAATTCAACAGCACATTATAATGATCAAACATCATGATCAAGTGGGATTTATCTCTGAGATGCAAGCAAGGATGGTTCAACATACACAAATCAATAAATGTGATACACCATACCACACAATAGAAGGAAAGACAAAAATCGTATGATCATTTCAATAGATGCAGACAAAGCATTTAACAAAATTCAACATCTTTTCATGATAAGAATTCTCAACAAAGTAGGTATAGCAGGAATATACCTCAACATAAGAAACGACACATAGGACAAGCTCACAGCTAATGTCATACTCAATGGTGAAAGGCTGAAAGCATTCCCTCTAACATCAGGAATAAGACAAGGGTGGCTATTCTCACCACTCTTATTCAATATAGTATTGGAAGTTCTAGCTAGAACAATAAAGGGCATCTGAACTGAAAAATTAAAAAAGAAGTAAAATTGTTTCTATTTGAAAATCACATAATATTATATACAGAAAATCCTAAAGACTCCACCAAAAAAACTATTAGAAATAATAAATGAATTCAGTAAAGTTGCAGGATACAAAATCAATATACAAAAATCAGTTGCACTTCTATACACAAACAATGAACTATTAGGAAGCAAAATTAAGAAAACAGTTCCATTTACAACTGCATCAAAAAGAATAAAATACCTAGGAATAAATTTTACCAAGGAGGTGAAATGCCTATCCACTGAAAACTATAAGACATTGATGAGAGAAATTGAAGACACAAATAAATGGAAATATATCCTGTGTTGATGGATCAGAGATGGCTAAAATGTCGATATTGCCCAAAGCCATCTATAGATGCAATGCAGTCTTTATGAAAATTCCAATGGCATTTTTATACAGAAATAGAAGAACAATCCTAAATTTCATATGGAACCACAAAAGACCCCAACTATCCAAAATACTTTTGAGAAAAAACAAAGCTGCAGGCATCATACTTTCTAATTTCAATCCATACTACAAAGCTATATTAACCAAAACAGTATGCTATTGGCATAAAAACAGACACATAGGCCAATGTAAGAGAGCTGAGAGCCCAGAAATAAACCCTTGCATGCATGGTCAACTAATACTTGACAAGGGAGCCAAGAAAACTCAACAGGAAAAGCATAGTCTCTTTAGTAAATGGTGTTGGGAAAACTAGATAACCACATGCACAAGAATGAAATTAGACCCCTTTCTTACACACCTCACAAAAAACTGGAAATGTGCTAAATACTTAAACATAAAAACTGAAACTGTAACAATCACAGAGGAAAGCATAGGGGAAAATCTCCTTGACATTGGTCCTGGCAAAAATTTTTTGGATATGACACTGAAAGCACAAACAACAAAGGCAAAAATTAGTAAGAGGGACTGCATCAAGCTAACTACATTTCTTTTGCTGTGCAGAAGCTTGTTAGCTTCTGCACAGCAAAAGAAATGATCAACAAAATGAAAAGGCAACGTAAGAAATGGGAGAAAATATTTGCAAATCACATATCTGATAAGAAGTTAATATCCAAAATACATGAACTCATACAACTCTATAGAAAAAAAAAATTAAAAAATGGGCAGAGGAACTGAATAGACATTTTTCCAAAGACAGAGAGACAAATGGTACATGTTCACTACAGTATTGCTTACCATATCTAAGATATGGAAAAAACATAAGTGGTCATCAATGGATAAATGGACAAAGAAGATGTGGTCTGTATATACAAGGGAATATAATTCAGCCAAAAAAAGAAGGAAATCCTGCCATATGCAACAACATGCATGGCCTTTGAGGGCATTATGCTAAGTGAAATATAAGTCAGACAGAGAAAGACAAATACTGTATGATATCATTTATATGTGGAATCTAAAAAAGCTGAACCCATAGAAACAATGAGTAGAATGATGTTTACCAGGGGCTGGAGATAGGGAAAATGGTAAGATGTTGCTCAAGAGTGATAAGATGGACAAGTTCTTGGGATCTAATGTGCAGCATGTTAATTAGTGTTAATAATACTGTATTATATAGTTGACAATTGCCAAGAGAGTACCTTTAATGTTCTCACCACAAAAAATAAATAGTAATTACATGATGTGAGTGAGGTGTTAGCTAACACTATGGTGCCAATAATTTTGCAATATATGAGTATATCAAATCAGCATGCAGTACACCTTACTCTTTCACAATGTTATATATCAATCATATCTCAATATAGCTGTAAAAAAATAAAAAGACTATCAGTTCTACTTACCCAAATCACTTAATACACCTCCAATAACTGTCACATAAACTCATCCAAAAAAAGTTTTCATAAAAACAGCAATCCCAACTCCTGGGCATATACCCAGAGAAAACCATAATTCGAAAAGATACATGCACCCCAATGTTCACTGCAGCACTATTTATAATAGCCAGGACATGGAAGCTACCTAAATGTCCATAAATAGAGGAATGGATAAAGAAGATGTGGTACATATATACAATGGAATATTACCCAGCCATAAAAAGAACAAAATAATGCCATATGCAGCAATATTGATGGACCTAGAGATTGTCATACTAAGTAAAGTCAGACAGAGAAAGACAAATATCATATGACATCACTTATATGTGGAATCTAAAAAAAAAAAGGGTACAAATGAACTAATTTACAAAACAGAAGTAGAGTCACAGATGTAGAAAACAAACTTAGGGTTACCAGGGGATGAGGGGAGGAAGGATAAATTGGGAGATTGGGATTGACATATACACACTACTATATATAAAATAGATAACTAATGAGAACCTGCTATATACAGGGAACTCTACTCAATACTCTCTAATGGCCTATATGGAAAAGAACCTAAAAAAAAAAAGAGTGGATATATGGATACCTATAACTGATTCACTTTGCTGTATACCTGAAACTAACACAACACTGTAAGTCAACTATACACCAATAAAAATTTAAATATATATATATATATTTGTATTAATTTGCTAGAGCTGCCATCACAAAGTATCACAAAGTGGGTGTCTTTAACTACAGAAATTTATTTTCTCACAGTTCAGAGGCTAGAAGTCCATAACTAACGTGTTGGCAGGGTTGGCTTCCTCTGAGGCGTCCTCGCTTGGCTTATAGATAAATGGCCATCTTCTCCCTGTCTTTACGTAATCTTCCCTCCTTGTAAGTCTGTGCTCTGTATTCCTCTCCTTATATGGATACCAGTCATATTGGGTTAATGCCTACCCTAATCACCTCATTTTAACTTAATTACCTCTTTAAAGACCTTATCTCTACATAGAGTCACATTCTATATGAATGTTTCAGAGAGACACAATTCAGCCCATTATAACCTTAAATGAATTTTTCAAAAGATAATTAGAAATAAAAGTCTATAAAATAAACAACTTCCAAATATCTTAATAAGAAACAGATAATACAAACGTACTTTAAAGTATCTGTGAATTACACAAAATTCAAAGTAGTTTCATGAAGAACATTAGAACATGGTTCTCTGCCACTTTGTTTCTTATCCTTCATACCTGAGGGAAGTTACGTTCTTTCATCATTCATTTATTAAATGATACATCCCAATCACATACCTAATTGATTTCAAAAAGATTAAAGACTATATGATCTACTTTTACAAAAGCGAAACGACATAAAAATATTTTCTCAATTTTGAGTTGATTGCATTCAGAATACTCTTATTTAAAACGGTTAAGTCACAAAAACAGTTTTAAAGAACTTCTTTCCTTAATTACAATTGGGCACATGTTTGAAGACAGCTGAATACAGAATACAATAAGCTAAGGAATACTGAGGTATACATGTTAATATATAACTGAAGAATGATGCAGGTTACAAAATCAACATATGTCTTTTAAAATTTTTACATTTCAAGTACATAACTAAAAGCTGAAGACATTTCTGGTTTGTGTATGATAAAAGAACACCATTTTTTATTCCTAGAATGATAAGAAAGAACTTATACCAATGTTTAGCTTCAAGAGTTTCAGGCAATCATAAATTCCCCCTTGCTTTCTTTTTACTAGATATTTGCTGCCTAAAAAGTGACTTTCCAGCCAACTGAAGCCCATCCATTGAAGTATTTCATTTTACAATTTTACTAATTGGGATATAAAAATTTATGAAATGCTTTCATACTTATCTTCTTTCTTCCCTCTTAAGGAGAGAACATGTATCCCCATTCTTTGAGTTTTCACAAGTAGGCACTTCCCTAAACACTTTCAGCATCCTGCCCAGTCCCTTACTCTTCCCTGTGGATTTGGAAAGAATCGCCTGTTAAGTAGGTGTCAATGCTTCTCAACTGAATTGAGCTAATATTTGAAAAGTACTTCAGAACGAGAGAATTGGCTTTTTCTTCCCTCTCCACGACACACAAAAAAGAAGGTAGTGATTCTGTGTAACTACGTTTGCCATTTCCCATAGGTAGACTGTATTAATGTCTAAATTGAGGAGCAAGTAGAAATAAAAATCCCGCTTATCTATCAGACTTTCCCCATGTCCCCCAATATAGCTATATCAGTCATATAGGTGATATTTACATCTTCATCTATCTAACTCCTCTAATCTCTCAATTGTTTCTGAATCTGAGCAGGATAGAGGAGCATTACTGGTTGGATCCTATCAAAACCCATCACCCAGTTCATTGGCCAGGAACACTGAAAAATACATAAGGAGTAGAATTTGAGGAGACAAAATAATGTTCAATATTTGAGGTTTGTCATGTGATGAAGCTAGCATATGAGGCTTTACACCTTGGGCTTCTGCAAGTACAAACCATGAAAGTTCTTAATCTTGGCATTTGTAGTAGTTTATATTGTGTCATGCCGCCAGTTATTAAAATGGTTTGGTTAGCTTTTTAACTGGCATGGTCTGAAAGGATTGCTTTTTAAGATGGGTTTAGTAAGCACTGGTAACATATAATTTTTATTTTGGTGGATCACTGTAGCTTATCATGACTTTGTCCATATCAGTGGCTGTTTATTGGCAGGAAAATGACTGTTCTGTGCAGCATTAGGCTCTTTAGGAAGCAGACACAACTAATGGGAATATAACATTATAGGAAAAAAGAGTATAATCTAAAGACTCTAAAAATTTTTAATGTGTGGAATGTTTTTTTCCTACATTTTACTATGTTTCTCGGCCAGTTCTGCAGGGTGGAAGACCAGAACTTCAATGAGCTGAGTGCTCTAATTCTAGAAAGCACTAGTGACATTGTAGTTTTAAATGATTAGATTTCTTCTTTCAGTTTCAATACTACCAGTTTCAGCTCCAACACGTAAAGAGCTTTGAAGTTGTCACTTCCATCTTTACAACAAGAAGAAAAGCTCAACAAACTGAAAAGTGATGACTTTTCTTGGAGCCATCAGAGATTAGAAGTTGTAGGGCCAACCACCAACAATGAAATCTGGAGAGACAAGCAAGATGAATAAAGAATCACAGCCAAGATCTGCTGACCCAGAGTAAAAGCTACTAGAGCTATAAACTGGTAGGAACACTGAATGGCAGTTTAGACAAATTGTGGAGGCTGCCTGTGGACTAGCACGAGAATGACAAAACTCCTGGGTCCACAGTCTTAGGCGCACCCTCAACACTCACGTGGGGTTTATCTCCAGGAACCACACCAGGTTCTCAGAGTGAAGGGCCAAAAAAGAGCCCCTCCCAATTCTAGCAACAGAGGAGAAAAGCAACCATAATAAAATACACCGAAAGGATTCTCCAGGAAAAAAGCCTACTGCATTAACCGTGTCATTTTGTTTTCTATATTCTAATGCTTTGACATCTTGAGGCCTTGTTGACCTCTTGCTGGTTTCAAATGCAAACCAACCAATCCAGAGACCACACCCCAACCACCTCCTTTATCAGGATCTCACGCTCTTGGACAGTATCCATCTACCCTCATCACCCCCAAAGCCAGGTAAAAGACAACCAGGGATAGCCCCTATGCCCCAGAGTCCACTGAAAGTGTTCAAGGTAGTCAATACTAAGACTGTTTACCCACAGTAACAGACTGTTTTACTTCATCCACTCCTTTCCATGGAAACCATAATAAAGGCTCTTACCCACCATTCTTCCTTCTTCTTCTGCTTTATGACAGACCTTGGTACTTCCCTATGTACCCCCACACTCCCATGACATGGCATGTCCCTTCCTCTTGGGAACTGTGAGGAATAAACAATCTTTTCTTTTCTTTCTTTCTTTTTTTTGGTCATGCCCCATGGCATGCAGGATCTTAGTTCCCTGACTGGGGATCAAACCCGTGCCCCCTACAGTGGTGGCGTGGAGTCTTAACCGCCAGGGAAATCCTCCTAAACTATCTTTTCAATGGCAATCACGTCCAGGTAAGTTGGCCTAACTATATTTCAATTTTATTAATATACTATATTTTAAAGCACCTATGTAGTAGGGGAAAGGCTTTACTAGGGCCTACCTCACTCTTCCAATTACTTGAGTTATTACCCAACTCCAGCTCTCACTAACCTTCCTATCTCACATAAGGGGTGGGTGAGTGGAGAGACATAAGCCACGAAACATTTTTGAAGTCATGGCCCTGGAACACAGGCCAACTAAAAGGCTGAGATTTAGTCATAAAATAATACAACACTTTCCCTCCCCAGCAATTTACCAGCATGTCAACAGGACTCCTGTGTAATAACAGTGGATTACAGCACAAAGAGCTGCAAGGTATAGATTCTATTTAAAGAGGAGCTCTTAGAGGAGTGCAAAGAAAACAACAGGGACAAAATCAAGGACACTAGAGGAATTTGAAGCCTCTGGCACTTTCAGCTACAGCAAACATTAAATATAGCCCAACTTCTAGTTAGATTAACATAAAACCTTGCCCTGAAAGTCAATACACATGAGTTCCTATTACCCAAGACATCATGTCTAAATTTTAACAAAAAAATCACAAGCCATGCTAAAAAGCAAGGAAAACAATATAGTCTGAAGGGATAAAGGAAGCATCAGAACCAGACCCATATAAGACACAGATTTTGGAATTATCAGACAGGTTATAATTAATATGTTAAGGGATCTATAGGAAAAAGAAGACAATATTCAAAACAGATGAGTAATGTAAGGTGAGAGATAGAAAATCTAAGAAAAATCAAAAGGAAGTGCTAAAAATCGAAAATACTGTAACAAAAATGAAAAATTTTTTTGATGGGCTCATGAGTAGACTGGACACAGCAGACATAAGAGTCAGTGAGCTTGAAGATACATCAATAGAAACTTCTAAAACTGAAAGGCAAAGAGAAGAAACAGAATGAAAAATAAATGGTAAAATTTCAAAAGGTATAACATACACATAATGGGAGTACCAGAATAAAGGGGGGGGGAGAAGAACATTTGAAGTAATAAGGACTGAGAACATTAAACTAATAACAGACACCCAACTACAACTCCAGGAATCTCAGAGGAAACTCAGCATAATAAATACACCCCCCAAAATATTCAAATTGCAGAAAACCAAAGACAAAAAGGAAGATATTAAAAGAAACCAGAGAATACAAAACTTTACCTATAAAGGAATAAGGGTAAGAATTATACTGGACTTCTCTCCAGAAACCTTGCAAGCAAGAAGAAAATGGGTTAAAATATTGAAAATATTGAAAGAAAAAAAAAAACTTTCAACAACCTAGAATTCTACTTCCAGTGACTTTATCTTCAAAAGTGAAGCAGAAATTGTCTCTCAGATAAGCAAAAGCTGAGAGAATTCATTGCCAGAAGACCTGTCCTACAAGAGATGTTAAAAAAAGCTCTTCAGGGAGAAGGAAAATTATATAGTTACAAAACTTAGATTTACACAAAGACTGTCAGAGAAGGAATAAATGAAGATAAAATAAAATCTTTTATTTTTCTTATTCTTGATTGAGAGCATAAGTGTTTATTTAAAATAATCATAGTGGAGGCATGGTCCTGCTTTCTTGGCTTGGCGAGCCTGTGAGGACATGAGGTGCCGGGGCCGCCTGGCCACCAGGAGCCAAAGCAGGTCTGAGGAGGGCACCAAGGTAGCCCTGGAGACACCTCAGTGCTGGTCAAATGACCACTGTCCTTGACTCCCAAGTTCCTCCTCCCCCACTTGGCCCCCAGCCCCTGCCTGGCCTGCCCTGTGTGGTGCGCTGGCCCACACTGAGGTGCGCTGTGGGGCAACATGGTTCTTCAGGTTGTGAAGACCAAGATAAAGCCGTGTGGCTGACAGGGTCTAGGTGCTCTGGCTGGGTGTCAGGCCTGAGCCTATGAGGAGGGAGAGCCGAGTTCATGACATTGGTCCACCGAAGACCTCCTGTCCCCACGTAATATCAAACAGCAAAAGCTCTCCGAGAGATCTCCATCTCAACGCTAAGACCCAGCTCTACTCAACGAACAGCAAGCTACAGTGCTGGACACCCTATGCCAAACAACTAGCAAAAGAGGAACACAAACCCGTCCATTAGCAGAGAGGCTGCCTAAAATTATAATAAGTTCACAGACAGCCCAAAACATACCACCGGACGTGGTCCTGCCCACCAGGAAGACAAGATCCAGCCTCATCCACCAGAACACAGGCACCAGTCCCCTCCACCAGGAAGCCTACACAACCCACTGAACCAACCTTACCCACTGGGAGCAGACACCAAAAACAGTGGGAACTACGAACCTGCAGCCTGCGAAAAGGAGATGCCAAACACAGTAAGTTAAGAAAAATGAGAAGACAGAGAAATACACAGCAGATGAAGGAGCAAGGTAAAAACCCACCAGACCAAAAAATGAAAAGGAAATAGGCAGTCTACCTGAAAAAGAATTCAAAATAATGATAGTAAACATGATCCAAAATCTTGGAAATAGAATGGAGAAAACACAAGAAACATTTAACAAGGACCTAGAGGAACTAAAGTGCAAACAAACAATGATGAACCACACAATAAATGAAATTAAAAATTCTCTAGAAGGAATCAATAACAGAATAACTGAGGCAGAAGAACGGATAAGTGACCTGGAAGATAAAATAGTGGAAATAACTACCACAGAGCAGAATAAAGAAAAAAGAATGAAAAGAATTGAGGACGGGCTCAGAGCCCTCTGGGACAACATTAAACGCACCAACATTCGAATTATAGGGGTCCCAGAAGAAGAAGAGAAAAAAAAAGGGACTGAGAAAATATTTGAAGAGGTTATAGTTGAAAACTTCGCTAATATGGGTGAGGAAATAGTCAGTCAAGTCCAGGAAGTACAGAGAGTCCCATACAGGATAAATCCAAGGAGAAACACGCCAAGACACATATTACTCAAGCTATCAAAAATTAAATACAAAGAAAAACTATTAAAAGCAGCAAGGGAAAAACAACAAATAACTTACAAGGGAATCCCCATAAGGTTAACAGCTGATCTTTCAGCAGGAACTCTGCAAGCCAGAAGGGAGTGGCAGGACATATGTAAAGTGATGAAAGGGAAAAACCTAAGACCAAGATTACTCTACCCAGCAAGGATCTCATTTAGATTCGACGGAAAAATTAAAAGCTTTACAGACAAGCAAAAGCTAAGAGAATTCAGCACCACCAAACCAGCTTTACAACAAATGCTAAAGGAACTTCTCTAGGCAGGAAACAAAAGAGGAGGAAAAGACTTACAATAACAAACCCAAAACAATTAAGAAAATGGTAATAGGAACATCCATATCGATACCTACCTTATGTAAATGGATTAAATGCTCCAACCAAAAGACATAGACTGGCTGAATGGATACAAAAACAAGACCCATACATATGCTGTCTACAAGAGACCCACTTCAGACCTAGGGACACATACAAACTGAAAGTGAGGGGATGGAAAAAGGTATACCATGCATATGATAATCAAAAGACAGCTGGAGTAGCAATACTAATATCAGACAAACTAGACTTTAAAATAAAGACTATTACAAGAGACAAAGAAGGACACTACATAATGATAAAGGGATCAATCCAAGAAGAAGATATAACAATTGTAAATATTCATGCACCCAACATAGGAACACCTCAATACATAAGGCAAATGCTAACAGCCATAAAAGGGGAAATTGACAGTACATAATAATAGTAGTGGACTTTAACACCCCACTTTCGCCAATGGACAGAGCATCCAAAATGAAAATGAATAAGGAAACACAAGCTTTAAATGGTACATTAAACAAGATGGACTTAATTGATAGTTTATAGGACATTCCATCCAAAAACTGCAGATTACACTTTCTTCTCAAGTGCTCATGGAATATTATCCAGGATAGATCATATCTTGGGTCACAAATCAACCTTGGTAAATTTAAGAAAACTGAAATTGTATCAAGTATCTATTCCGACCACAACGCTATGAAACTAGATATCAATTACAGGAAAAAATCTGTAAAAAATATAAACACATGGAGGCTAAACAATACACTATTAAATAACCAAGAGATCACTGAAGAAATCAAAGAGGAAATCAAAAATACCTAGAAACAAATGACAATGAAAACACGACGACCCAAAACCTATGGGATGCAGCAAAAGCAGTTCTAAGAGGGAAGTTTATAGCAATACAATCCTACCTGAAGAAACAAGAAACATCTCAAATAAATAACCTAACCTTACACCTAAAGCAATTAGAGAAAAAAAAACAAAGAACCCCAAAGTTAGCAGAAGGAAAGAAATCATAAAGATCAGATCAAAAATAAAGGAAAAAGAAATGAAGGAAACAATAACAAAGATCAATAAAACTAAAAGCTGCTTCTTTGAGAAGATAAACAAAATTGATAAACCATTAGCCAGAGTTATCAAGAAAAAAAGGGAGAAGATGCAAATCAACAGAATTAGAAATGAAAAAGGAGAAGTAACAACTGACACTATAGAAATACAATGGATCAGGAGAGATTACTACAAGCAACTATATGCCAATAAAATGGACAACCTGGAAGAAATGGACAAATTCTTAGACAAGCACAACCTTCAGAGACTGAACCAAGAAGAAATACAAAATATAAACAGACCAATCACAAGCACTGAAATTGAGACTGTGATTAAAAATCTTCCAGCAAACAAAAGCTCAGGACCAGATGGCTTCACAGGCAAATTCTATCAAACATTTAGAGAAGAGCTAACACCTATCCTTCTCAAACTCTTCCAAAATATAGCAGAGGGAGGAACACTCCAAACTCATTCTATGAGGCCACCATCACCCTGATACCAAAACCACACAAAGATGCAACAAAAAAACAAAACTACAGGCCAATATCACTGATGAACATACATGCAAAAATCCTCAACAAAATACTAGCAAACAGAATCCAACAGCACATTAAAAGGATCATACACCATGATCAACTGGGGTTTAGCCCAGGAATGCAAGGATTCAAGATACGCAAATCAATCAATGTGAAAAACCATATTAACAAATTGAAGGAGAAAAAGCATACGATCATCTCAATAGATGCAGAAAAAGCTTTCGACAAAATGAAACACCCATTTATGATAAGAAATCCTCCAGAAAGTAGGCATAGAGGGAACTTACCTCAACATAATAAAGGCCATATATGACAAACTCACAGCCAACATCGTCCTCAATGGTGAAAAACTGAAACCATTTCCACTAAGATCAGGAACAAGACAAGGTTGCCCACTCTCACCACTATTATTCAACATAGTTTTGGAAGTTTTAGCCACAGCAATCAGAGAAGACAAAGAAATAAAAGGAATACAAATCGGAAAAGAAGAAGTAAAACTGTCACTGTTTGCAGATGACATGATACTACACATAGAGAATCCTAAAGATGCTACCAGAAAACTACTAGAGCTAATCAATGATTTGGTAAAGTAGCAGGATATAAAATTAATGCACAAAAATCTCTTGCATTCCGATACACTAATGATGAAAAATCTGAAAGAGAAATTAAGGAAACACTCCCATTTACCATTGCAACAAAAAGAATAAACTACCTAGGAATAAACCTACCTAAGGAGACAAAAGACCTGTATGCAGAAAACTATAAGACACAGATGAAAGAAATTAAAGATGATACAAACAGATGGAGAGATATACCACGTTCTTGGTTTGGAAGAATCAACATTGTGAAAATGACTCTACTACCCAAAGCAATCTACAGATTCAATGCAATCCCTATCAAACTACCAATGGCATTTTTCACAGAACTAGAACAAAAAATTTCATACTTTGTATGGAAACCCCAAAGACCCCGAATAGCCAAAGCAATCTTGAGAAAGCAAAACGGACCTGGAGGAATCAGGCTCCCTGACTTCAGACTATACTACAAAGCTACAATAATCAAGACAGTATGGTACTGGCACAAAAACAGAAATATAGATCAATGATACAGGATACAAAGCCCAGAGGTAAACCCATGCACATATGGTCACCTTATCTTTGATAAAGGAGGCAAGAATATACAATGGAGAAAAGACAGTCTCTTCAATAAGTGTTGCTGGGAAAACTGGACAGCTACATATAAAAGAATGAAATTAGAACACTCCCTAACACCATACACAAAAATAAACTCAAAATGGATTAAAGACCTAAATCTAAGGCACTGTTAAACTCTTAGAGGAAAACAAAGGCAGAACACTCCATGACATAAATCACAGCAAGATCCTTGTTGACCCACCTCCTAGAGAAATGGAAATGAAAACAAAAATAAACAAATGGGACCTAATGAAACTTAAACGTTTTTGCACAGCAGAGGAAACCATAAACAAGATGAAAAGAAAACCCTCAGAATGGGAAAAAATATTTGCAAACGAAGCAAGTGACAAAGGATTAATCTCCAAAATTTACAAGAAGCTCCTGCAGCTCAATATCAACAAAACAAAGAACCCAATCCAAAAATGGGCAGAAGACCTAAATAGACATTTCGCCAACAAAGATATACAGATTGCCAACAAACACATGAAAGGATGCTCAACATCACTAAACATTAGAGAAATGCAAATCAAAACTACAATGAGGTATCACCTCACACCAGTCAGAATGGCCATCATCAAAAATTCTACAAACAATAAATATTGAAGAGGGTGTGGAGAAAAAGGAACCCTCTTGCACTGCTGGTGGGAATGTAAATTGATACAGCCACTATGGAGAACAGTATGGAGGTTCCTCAAAAATCTAAAAATAGAACTACCATATGACCCAGCAATCCCTCTACTGGGCATATACCCTGAGAAAACCATAATTCAAAAAGAGTCATGTAGCACAATGTTCATTGCAGCTCTATTTACAATAGCTAGGACATGGAAGCAACCCAAGTGTCCATCGACAGATGAATGGATAAAGAAGATGTGGCACATATATACGATGGAATATTACTCAGCCATAAAAAGAAACGAAATTGAGTTTTTTGTAGTGAGGTGGATGGACCTAGAGTCTGTCATACAGAGTGAAATAAGTCAGAAAGAGAAAAACAAATACCGTATGCTAACACATAAATATGGAATGTAAAAAAAAAAAAGGTTCTGATGAACCTAGGGGCAGGACAGGAGTAAAGATGCAGACATAGAGAACGGACTTGAGGACACTGGGAGGGGGAAGTGTAAGCTGGGACAAAGTGAGAGAGTGGCATGGACACATATATACACAACCAAATGTAAAATAGATAGCTAGTGGGAAGCAGCCGCACAGCACTGGGAGATCAGCTCGGTGCTTTGTGTCCACCTAGAGGGGTGGGATAGGGAGGGCAGGAGAGAGATGCAAGAGGAAGGAGATATGGTGATATATGTATATGTATAGCTGATTCACTTTGTTATACAGCAGAAACTAACACACCATTGTAAAGCAATTATACTCCAATAAAGATGTTAAAAAAAAATAAAAAATATAAAATAAATATAAAATAATCATAGTAAAATGTATAGGTTGATTTTAGTATATGAATAAGTGAAATATGAATGGCAGTAATGTGTTAAATTATGGGAGGTGTGAAGTACCTAAATAACCCATGAACTGGTATAGTGTTATTGGAAGGTGGGCTTGTATTAGTTATCAATGAATATTGCAAAGTCTAGGGCAACCACTACAAAAAAAGTTAAAAAGAAGCTGTCATAGTTAGTTCAATCTGCTATAATAAAATACCACTGACTAAGTGGCCACAATCCCATTGGATTAGGGCTCCACTTTAATTACCTCTGAAAGACCTTATCTCCAGATACTACCACACTGAGGGGGAAACATGATTCAGTCCACAGCAGAAGTGTAAGTTATATTCTAAGAGAGAAGATAAAATGAAATCATATAAAATTCTCAGTCAAAACCAGGGAAGACAAAAGAAGAGGGAAGAATAATAAAGACAGACATTGCAAAATGAGAAAGGAGTCAATTCTTCAAATACACATAACAAGTCTTAATGTGCATGGACATAGCAACAGTATCAAATGACATGAGGAAAAACTGATAGGACTGCAAGGAGAAATGGAAAACACACTATTATAAATGCTGACTTTAATATTCCTCTTTCAGTTATTGGTTGATCAAGCAGTTAGAAAATCTGTAAGGACAGAGGTGACCTGAATAACACTATCAGTCAACGTCTATAATTGACATTTATAGAATAATTCATCCAAGTACAGCAGAATACATATCCCTCTCAAGCTCACATGGAACATTCACCAAGAACAGACCACATTCTGGGCCATAAATAATTGGAGCTAGAAGAAGGCAGAGGTATTGGATCAGGTGCCCCAAATTCTGCTCTTCATTTATTGTTTTGAAACTGGATTAGGCTCTTAACAGCTACAAGTTGCGAAATAGTCCTAAACTGGCTCCTATTTTGTTAATGCAAAAGCTCTGATCAAGCTTCTAAACTTAAAAACCCAACCTTGGAGGCCTATTTAATAACAAGTGAAAAAGAATAGGGTTCTTATTAAACGATTTTCTACCAATATGGGTCAAAGAAGGGGAAAATATCATTGCTATGAAAGCAATTTAAAATGGAACATTCATGAAATCGTTTCTCTACAAACCAAGTTTATTCAGAAATTTAAATGAAATAGAATGGTTTGAAAAATGTACTTCAGCCTTACTATAAAAACAGGGGCAGTATAATTATAAAAATAAAGGAAGTCAGATATTAAATAATTAGTGGAAGAAAAGATTTCCTTTCTTCCTATATATTAAAGGATATATATATATAAAGGATATATATATAAGGTGTCATATATATATATATATATATAAATCTGCACTCAAAGTAGGCATTAGAAAGGGGGAAACACTTTAGTTAACATCAGATCAGAAAATGTAATGGAGCCTAAAGAAATCTCACACAAGAAAAGAAGCAAGGTCTCAGAGAGAAGGCTAAAATTACTCACACCTTAAAGGCTAGAATTCAGGAAAATATTAAAAGCATCCCTTAGAAAGATATATATTTAAAATTCAGTAAAAGCTATGTGAAACTATCTTTTGAAAGTAGAGAAGACTTGGTAAATTCATTATAGCAATTTGAACAGATTTGAGATCTAGAAAGTCAGGTAAATTCTCAATGAGTTCCAAGTGAATTTCAAAAAGATACATCAATTGTAGGTGGAGACACAAGTATCACCTGTGGCCTGAGAGACTGTGTCTAAAAATGTGGAATGAAGGAAAAGTACCAAAAAGATGAGCCACGTGAACATGAAGTCAGTCCTTGGTTAAATGTGGTCCTGAAGGAAAGCATGTCCTGGGCAACCAACTAAAGGAGGGGAGGGCGGACAAAGATTTGCTGGGCATTTCTGTAGCTCACGAGTTTTACATCAGGATAAGAGCTGGAAAAGTGTGTTAGGACAGCAAATGAGTGGGCTCAAAAGCAGAAGAAGGGACAAGGAGATGAGAGCACTAACCTCACACATAGTAGAGAAGAAGAGAGATCAAAGTATGGAGTGAATATGTTGCAGACTCTGGTATTCAGGGAAAGAGAAGAGCTGTGCTATGGGGAATGGAGTATGTAGCAGAGGCAAAAATTTTCAAGAGCAGCTTCTCAGGAGTGTGCAAAGATACTGTAAACTAACTGAAGGGATATAGGAGAAACCTGACTAAAGTTCCTGAGATTCCATAAATGCCTGATGATAAGACATGGTGGAGGCTCTATCATAGGCAGAGCTCAGCCCTCAATCATCTAAGGATGCACAGAAACACAGGAAACAAAGGAATTGGAAATTTTAAAGTTTTTGATACAGTGGGTGGGAAGAAAATGCAACCATAGTAAGACCTGGTAGGATGTCATTAATGCAAGCATCTAAATTTTTCAGTAAACGAAGAATACCCCTAAACAACACTTTTGTGGGAGTGGGGGATGGAGTAGATAAGCAGATCCCTGCTCACCTTCCCCATAGATATTTTCAACCTTCAACACCAAAATCTCTCCTGCTGATTGTTTTACCTTCACAAGTCAGAGACTTTGGTCTAGACTGACTTGCAACATGGAAATCTTGACATTTACCTTCATCTACCTTCCTTCTCTCAGGTAATACTTAGTCTTTAATATGGTCTTTGGCGACACTTAACTACTGGGTTCTGGAATCATAATTTTGATCAGGATAACTGCTTTAGGGGTTGGGGCTCATTTCATTTAAAATTCATGGGCATAGGGGCAGTAGTGTGAAAATCTCATATATTCTATTAGCTTTTGAAGTTTTTAAACAGGAAGCACTAAAGTAATACAGTTACTGAGGTCCTAAGAAAACAGCAGAGACTAAAATAAAAGCTTCTTAAGGATTCCAAGTGTTACAAACTCTTCTGACTGAGTCTGAGCAAAACATGAAATTTTAGAGGATTTTAATTTCTCTGGACTATGAACATGTAATTCACAAGGGCGAAGAAGATTTTATTGTAGGTTATAAATTATTTGGGTATAGGACTTCAGAGTGCAAGAGAATGTAATCTTTCTCTGTTAATTTCACTCTGTATTTAATAATAAAAAGGAATGCACACTAAAATTTGGAATACTTCTAGACTGTTGGGTTTTATTTATGTTGCTTTTTAATCTCAGTACAGTTCTTCAGATGGGCTTTCTTAGACAATCTGGCTGGACAAAAGTTGGTCTCTGGTCATAGTAATGTCTTGGAATTAATGTACTTTAGGGGTTTCTTGGGGCAAAGCTGAAATGCCCACTCATGGACCTAAGAAAATCCAAAAAAATTAAAAAAAATAAAGCTGTTGGAGGTAAGCATCATAAAGGTGAAAGTAGGCTATGCTGTCCTGATAGGTTGCTGCTCTTTGCTGATGGGTGAGTCTGGAAGAAGAAACTAAAGACTTACGCTTCAGCCTTCTCTTCTCCTTCTTTGTTGGGACCTCCTTCATCTCCTTGTGAAGAAGGTATATTCTTAGCTCTTCCACAATGTGAGCTTCACCTGTCAAGGCCTGTTACTGTCCAACTGCCTGGACATAAGTCACTAAATCTAATTACAGGTTGTATATTAGCAATGACATTTCCTCTAGCCCAAAACCACACCCTCTAATATTAAACTGTGATAATGTCAATATTTTGGTTTCTGTATGAATACTGTGACTCTCAGTTGGTTCCAAATAACGAATGGGATTGTTATTCATTAACCACTTACACTCCAATAATATGGAAGCTATTTATCCTTTTCTGATGATTCCAGGAAAATAATTGTTACATTGATCGGTTAATATGTTTTGCCATAAGTAACAGAAAATCCAACTCAGTGGTTTATTTCCCTTGTGTAAATGATACTACAGAAGTATGTGACAGTGGCAATGATTTAGCAGCTCAAAGATATCAGGGATGATGTCTCAGGGATCCACTTTTACTTTCCCGGCAAGATCACAAGATGTTACCCCAGCTCCAAACATCAGTCACAGTCAAGGTATAAGAAAGGAAAGAAGACATGACATCTATTTCTATCTCTTTTATCAGAAATGCAAAAATCTTTCCAGAGATTTCCCAACAGTTCTGTATATTTCGTTGGCCTGAACTATGTCACATGATCACATCTCACTACAAGAAGACTGAGAAAATGAGTAATTAGCTTTCCCAGCCTTTATGGTGGAAGGTGACAAATGTGATAGGGGCTGATAATGCCTATTGGAACAGCCAACCACAATACGGAGAGTGATGCTTTCAGGGGCTCTGAAATGAGTAAGGTTTATGACCTTCATTTTGGAAAGGATTTATTATGGATGGTAGGTTTCTCTTTGTGTTATTTTACAACTTTTCTTTGTGTATTCCCACCTGTTTTTAATCTACGGCATGACTTTCAACAACTATGTAGCTCAGCGGTGATACTTTTATGGAAAAAAAAAGAAGCTCATGAGCTTTGTCATAGCTCTTCCTCATTTTGAGGATTTTTAAAAAATTTTACTCTGGTTTCACATGTCTGCCTAGGGCCGTTAATGTTACTGAATGTCTGACATATATAAAGGTTTGAATTATTTTTAAAGTAAAAAATTTTCTATTTTTGTATTTTCTTCTGGTTGTTTAGTCATATTTTGGGCTTTACAAGAGAAGAATTTGGGATGTTCAAGATTTGGATTATTAAATCCTGCTAATACTTGATGTAGGGTATTCAAAATATGGTTTCCATTTTTATTTTGTGTTACCCTTGTGGTGACATTGTCACCACTTTCTTTTTCTCATTCCTTGAAACCTAGCCAAATAGTAGTGGAAGGTACTACCCTTACAAATATAGTTCAAATGTCCTGCCAATTTTGATTTTCATTCAGACTGACGTGGGCTTCACAACAGGTTTATTTCCTGCTTTTCATGAAAACTTAAAAGCGTATCTATTAAGATTTTTCCCCTTTCAACTTTGAAACATTTTATTAATAGAACAGTATTACATCATGATGTAATATTTGTTGATATTGCGGAGTTTTTTCTAAAATGTCTTGCTTTGGATTAGAATTGGCAAAACTTGTTAAACGTGAGTGGATTTGTTTACAGGATTAACTGTTATAAATAACTCCACTTTTTGAAAGTTTCCTGTTTTGTTTGATTAAAAAAATACATATATATAATCTGCCACGTATGGCACTTAATAAAAATTGCATACACAAAGACTTTAGGTCAATCTTTCCAGAAAAAGACACAGTAGGAGAAATTAGCCCTTAAATTAAAAGCTAAGTAAATCTAGTATAAATAAAAAGGTTGCTTTCCATGTACGCATCTTTTACCTAACCATTCATTTTCACGTTTTCCACATGCTCTGTACACATGGATCACAAATTGGAGAAGGAACATACCAAAAACAAACACCTCAGGCAAAAATGCTGAACATCACTTTGCACAAGCTTCCAGCCAGAATAATTAGTGCAGAATCTGCCTCTTGTTACAGATACAAGATGGGCCTTTTGCTCCATGTGTGTACCAACTGCATCCCACGGCCAGGCTGGGCAAGCTCCCTGAACAGAGCTGGCAGTGAGACTTAGGCACTTGCTGTCTCAACTTGCTGTTCAGAATCAAGGCTGCCAGACCACTGTTAAAACTGATTGGTATTCACACTTCATTTGAGTGGGTTTGCATTTGGACAAAGTCTTCATTTTCACCTTCCTTGTTATTTCCTGAGGAAAATGAGCAATTCTTCAAGGCTGATGTGCTTTTCAATTCTAAGATTGTTCAGTTACCCACTGCCCCCCAAGCTTACTTTATAAAAGAAAGGTCTGCATACTTAAGCTTGTGGGTAAAAGGGTGTTATATTCAACTCCTGCATTTTTCAAGGAGATTTTTCTTCCCTTATTTTTTCTTTCTTTCCTTGGCTTAGGAGCTGTGTGAATGGTTGCTGACTGAGAACATTAGATACATAGTAATTCCTTTATCTACAGATCAAGGACAAAATTAAACTGGAGGAAATGACCTTGTGACAGCTTTTGGGAAGTATGAATCAGACTTAAAAGGGGAAAAAGTTGTTGACATACTGTTTCCATATGATTCTTTCCACTGAGAAGGAACAATCTGTTTTCCTCACAAGGAGCTGGCATTGGTCAAGTGGATTTTAGAAAAGTTACGCTCAACTCAATTTATTCAAAGCTGTGAAGCATCTTTCAAACATTAACAGACAGTACTGCTGATATTCATTTGTTTTTTTTATAAAGCTAAAATCCATGTCTGTAATGCCATACTGGATCAGAATTTGGAACCTCCCACACTAATCTTAGGCAATATAAACAACCAATATTTATATACACATATGTATACATATACACATATGTATATGCAAATACATCATAACTTATTTTTTTCACAGAAAGAACCTAGGCCAAATGAGGCTACCAAAAAAAATTAACCTGAATTATTCAGATTGAATAACTGGCACAAACTACCATAGCAACTAGTCAATCCTATACTTTATTTCTGCAGTGTTCTCTTCCAAAATTGTGTATGATCAAAAAAGTATGAGCAAGCCCAACAGATCATTTCAATTATGAAATTAATCCAGATCTTGTGATTACAGCAAAGACAGGTTCTTTTGAAATAAACCCCAGATCTCAGGGACTTTCTGCACCCTCTTCCTTCTGCCTGGCAATACTTTTCTTTTTTCCACTCTTCACCTCCTTTGCTATTGGGTAGAACCTAAAATGCCCTTCGAGAATTGACTCAAATGTCTCAGTGATTACTTCTTTGACTCTGCCTCTACTCATTCAGTTTAAAAAGTAAATGTATTAAATATACATATATATATATGAAGTACATAAGTGCTGTTATATATACTAGAATACAAGACACTGTCCTTGCCTAAGGAGGAAGTCACTTAACCTGTTCTCCCCAGAACCTTAGGGTATATACTTGGATCATAGACTTTTTCACTTGTAATGTAGTTTAATCTTCATTTCTATCTTCCCCCCAGACCAGCACTGTCCAATATGGTAGCCACTTGTGGTTCTTCAGCACTTGATATGTTACTAGTCCAAATTGAGAAGTGCTGTAACTACAAACTAAATTTTAAAGACTTAGAATGTAAAAATAGAGCTACCCTACACTATGAGCATCCTGAGTATAAGGACCATGCTTTACTAATTTCTGTATTTAAATATCAATCGCATAAAGAATAAAGGTATTTGGTAAATGTATGTTAACTGAATGTATATTTGAACAGACATTGCTAATGTCCTATAGCTAAGAACAAGATGCTAATTTGTGGAGGCAAACGTTACTTTAGGATCGAAACCCCTAATATCCTCTAATTTTTGTTTTTATTTCTTAAGACATCACAGTTTGGAAACAATTTCAACGATTTCTCCTTACAGATAATTTGATTTAGTTACCTCTACATCCTGTTTCTTCATGTCTACAATCTTTCTCAGTTACTTGACCTCGCATATTATACAGAGGTGATTTTCCTCAAATGCAGGGGGCAAATGCTATATGCTGACTCTCTATCTGGCAGAATCACTAGCCAGGTTGAAATGCAAAAGCTGGCAAGTAATAGCACCATGCTCCAGCAAATCTGCTCATTTACTACCAGTATTCCAGTTAGCTGTCTGGGAAGCCTCAGGAGATCCAAAATGCATTTTTTCATGAGTTGCATAATGGAGAGAAAATCTCTGGGAAATCTGGTGTTTCTCTGGGATGTCCAAGATTTAGGTAAGTTATTATTTCTTATGGGCTTCTAAAATCTAAGTTTAGCCTCTTAAGGCTTCAGGGTTTGGGGGGTTTTTGGCAAAGGGTGGAGGCATAAAGGCTGTGACAGTCTTATTTGCTGTAGTCCCAAAATAAATGACTGATAGAGTAAAGGATACTAAAGAAATATGTCAACTAAATGCAGCATGTAATCCTGGTTTAGATCCTACCGATTAATGTTATTTATGGGAAAACTGACAAAATTTGAATAAAGTATATAAAATAATGTTACAGTAATATTAATTTCCTTATTTTGATAAATGTACTGTGGTTATGTATGTTCATTAACATTCATGTTACTCAATTTTTAAAAAGTAAATTTTCATATTTTATAAAACTCAGAAGCTTTGACCATTTGAAGAAGTTTTCTGATTTTTTAAATTCCATAATTATAACTATATTATATTTACAATATATTCATAGTGAATTTTCTGAACAGCATAGGCTTCTTCTGGTGACCAAGTAATATTTTCTGTCAATTACTCTAAATGATTAAAATATATTTAAACTGTTGGATAAAGTTATTAGTATATATTCAGATAAAGTTAAACCATATATGTATGGATTTTTTTATTATGTTTTCTCTCTGTACTGACTTAAAATATGCATGTTCAGCCTAAATTATCTCGTTAAATCTGCTTTTAAAAATTCAAGTTACTCTCAGAATCCTGAGGGGATCTCACATTCCATGTTGTGTAAATTAACTTTTATTCCTAACTTGGGCACTGGGAGTTATTCACTGTTTTGAGGAAAACTGTGAAATGATCCAGTTGAAGTTTTAGAAAGATATCTCTGGTGACAGAGTAAAGCAGAGATGGCAAAGAGAAGAGATTGGGAGTATTGCAACTCTATCTGCAACAGATGATAGGGACCAGAACCAGAACAGTGGCAATAAGAACAGAACAGAGAGTCCAGTTATAAAGCCCATCTCCAGGGCAGTGTCACATCATTTGAATGCCCACATTAGGGCTGAAAGAACTCATGTTTACACCAGAGTTGCCAAGACTGGTGGCGCAGAAGGTGGTGAACCTGAGAGAGGGCACCCAACAAAGGGTATATAGAGAAGACATTTTTGCATTATTTTATCACTGCTCATCATTTGGAAAATTCTTTTCATTAATATATTCTCCCTAATATTCGTTTTCCATAAAAATTCACACAGGAGTCTATTACCGCTAAGGGAAATTCTGGGGAATTTGCTTTGAGAAATTTGTGAATCAATTAAGAGGGCATTCCTATAAAGCCAGGCTCACCCACGTAGGTCTGCAAGACTGAAAATGTTTTCTAGAGACAGAACTTATCATGGGTCACTGTGCTTTTTAATTTTACAGATTTTCCATGGGAAGTACCATACTCAGCTTTAGAACATTACCATGTAAAAGAAGGAGCAGCTGATATTTTCCCAACAGTTCAGAATTTATTTTCCCTTAATTATGGTATTACATGGTAGGAAAATTTCCTGACAGAGAAAACGTTAAAAAAAAAAAAAAAGACCAAAAGAAAGAATCAACTATTCCAATATAAGTCACATGTAAAATAACCCAGAAAATAACTGATCGAGTCACAGGAAGATGTGAGAGTTTAAAATGCTAGTCACAATCAAAAGTCTTCTTTTCATCGAAAGCTGACGGCAACTGGCCAATGCCTTCATAACAGATGTGCTAAAGGATCTCCAGCCAAGAGACAGAAACGAATAAAGTGAAAATTACTGCTATTACCCTGAGCTGAAGATGACCCATCAGGCCACGCCGACCCATGAGGTTTGAAAGTCAGCAAGCTGAAAGTGGTGCCAGAGACCTGGCCTGCTCTGAATCCTAGGGATCCTACCTCACCCATCAGCAGTAATCACTGCTAAAGGCCTGTCATCGTCCACTTTTTGTCACTGCAAGGAGACATGTGAGTGCCACAGCCATACCATGTCATCCCCTCCTTCATCAGAACCTGAAATCTGCTACTGTCCTGTAAAATCTGTTCTTTGAAGAGATTTGCTTTCCTGTTTCTAAATTCCCTTGTGTGAGTTTCCCACCTCAGAAAAAAGGGCCTTGACTCTGAATTAGCTAATTTATCTTAGTATTGCTTGAGTGTGCCGTTAATCTAAATTACCTTTAGGTTTAAGCAACATGAAATCGTCTCGTAATAGCTTAATTTCCCCAAACTCCTATTTGTATTTTAACTAATGATGATGCAGGGGTTTTGCTGCTTAGCAAACTAAGCAGTTTGCTATTTTCTCCAAAACCCTTCACCCTTTCATCACCTCCCCCCCCCACACACACGCACACGCACACACATGCACACACGCACGCACACACACGCACAAGTAATCCAAATGGAAACGTTTTAGTCCCATATGTTCTAAAATAGGTGAGTTTGGTTTAGCAAATACCTGACTAAATCTAGGATTTAATGTAGTTGGTACTGAAGATAATGCCAACGATTCTAGGCCTAGGGATTAAAAGGGTAGCTTCAGCTTTAATTCTTTGAAAATGCATCCATTCTTGTTATGCGACCAGCGGCCACCCTGCCCTGCAAAGGGTAACTAACTCAGGCACTGGCTGCCTCTCTTGAACTATCACATCACGTTCTCCACTAATCCTCCAGACAAAAGAGGAGCTGAACAAGTCCCAGTTCCGGACGTGTCTCTTCCTGCCAACTCCTGTCCTATCCAGGCACAAGTGTCAAAGGTCTGACCCTGGTAGCTCCTGCACCCATGAGAATCCAGCATGGCAGTGGGTGAATGCTTCTGACCCATGAGCGCTCTAAGCCAGAAAGCAGTCTCCTATGTCTGGAGTGACTTCAGTGCTCTGAGGCTCACTGGGCTACCACTATACCCAATCCGCACTGCGTGTGGCTGGTCTGGCTCTCTAGCCCCATACCTGGGGCTCTGAGTCCAGATCTCCAATATGGCTCCCTCAAACTGAAGCCTAACCTGAATGACCTTAACTATGTCTGCAATGACTTCTCACAAGATTAGATTCTGCTCCTCAAATCAATTCACATCCCTGACACTGCTCACTGCTACCACTCAAAAGTGCCACCTCAGAGTAGTGGCTCTTGACCTTGGGCATGCATTGGAATCAGCTCAAGGTTCAACTACATTCCCTCAGATTGAGAAACACTGCCTTAGATACCAAAGCCGGTCTGGGCCAATGTGCAGTTCTGCATATACATGATTCTAGTATGGAAGCTGTCTCAAACTTTTTAAAGAAGTGGTCAGGCTATACATCAGAAAGTAATAAAATATATAATACTATGGATATTACTGTTGTGTAATGTATTGCCATGTTAATCATAGCATGATTAAGTTACTGCTTTAACACTTTCTTTGCTTCAGGGAATCTTCCTCCAACTCCCCTACTAGTCATCCCTGTCTGGTACTTTCCAGTTCCCCTGCCCATGAGGTCTGCAATCACGGCCCCCTGTTGGTACCATCCTAAACCACTTGTTCTTTGTCCTCTCAACACAGTTCCTCGGCTCTTCCTACTCTCTTTGGCTTTTGATCTCAGGATTAATTTTTGACTCACTACCACTTAACGCTTAGCCCTGCTACCACAACCAAAGGAAGACTCAGTTTTCTCTTTCATCTGAATCCAACTTTTCCTCCATGTCAAAGACCTTCAACTGCCCTTATAAAACTGTCCACTTAGGTATGCACAAATTTATACCTGAGTTGCAGAGTATTTAGAATTTTTTGTCCCTATGTTTATGTATATAAAGGTATTGTAATAATATCTTTACAATAAAAGAAGGACAGAAAAAGTGTAACTTCCATTTTGGTAAAAAGGAAGCTAAACAACATAATCCACCTGGTCGTCCTGCTCTCTGGAATCAAATCATCAGATTTCTACAAGCAGAATCCTCATCAAGTTGCCCATGGCCCTCCCAATTGATGCCCACATTTTCTCAAACCCTTCTTGTATCCCACATTGTTGATAGTTTAGGATGCACTAAATGTTAGATCTGTCTTATGGTACAATCTTTAAGTGTGGATTTAGCATGCCACTCTCCTGATCTAAAAGATTCATTGACTTCGAATTTTCTAGAGAAGTGACCCTTACTTGGTAGGGCATATCACATTAGGAAAAGTGACAGAGTATAGGGGAGATATATGCTCCTAAAAGCAGTTTCAATATTATAATTCCAAACCATATTTGGAAAACTTTCAAAACTCACATATTGCTTCCATAATAAAACTTACAGAAGGGACAGCTCGTTTACTCATTCATGATGAACAACTGTTCATCATACACATACTATGTAGCAGGCACTATTCTAGCTATTCTACCAGCAGGGTAAATCTTTACTGGCATGGGAAAAGAATGCAGACAAGCTGGAAAAGAGTCATGCTGAAATAAAACATCCAAATTAAAATCTCAGGAAAGCTCCACAAAGTGGAAAACTGCACTTCTACTACATCAAGTCTCAACTCATTGTTTCTCAGCAGCCTCCATCCAAGCCATCTTCGAGGGTTGAATGGTGGTCCCCAAAAGATATGTCCATGTTCTAAGTCCTGGAGACTATGAATGTCACCTCATTTACATAAAGGATCTTGAAGCTGTAACTAAGTTAAGAGCCTTGAGATGAGATCATCCTGGTTTATCCAGGTGGGACCTTAATGCAGTAAGTGTCCTTATGAGAGACACACAGAGGAGAGACATACAGGGAAAAGAGGAGAAGGGCATATGATGACAGAAGCAGAGATTGAAGTGATGCATCCACAAGCCAAAGAACACCTGGAACCACCAGAAGCTGTTGGAGGCAAAGCAAGGTTCTCTGCTAGAGTCTGGCGAAGGAGCATGGCCCTGCTGGCACACCTTAATTATAGACCCTGGCCTCCAGAACTGTGAGAGTATAAATTTCTATGTTTTAAGCCATGAAGTTTGTGGCAGTTCGTTACAGCAGCCACAGGAAGCTCATAAAACCATATACCGTAATTTGCAGTAAGTTTTCCTCACCCTATAGCAACAGAGAGTGTGCGTAGTTGATATATAATGAATTCTTAATGGACTCCAGACCAACTGCTTTATATAGTTTAAGGACTACCTCTGAGGTAGGAGAGAGGGAAAGGACAACCTAAACTGATTCAAAGTTATTCTGCCCATACAACATTTGGAATCTTACCCTAGGAAAGATACAGTACATTTTTCTTTTCTTATCTACCATGAGCTGTATCAAACAAGACAGGGAAAAAAACCCAAAACACATCACAAAGAACCCTTGATTTTTTTCAAACACAATGTGCTTGATTTTCAAGGGAACTGTTCTCCAAATAAATCCAGAAACATACTTTAATTATACTTCACACAGGATATACACTGATTGGACCCTTGCTTTTTACTCTTTTCAGGTCAAAGACATCTCCCATTGATCTCTTCTCATTAGCTACTGATAAAATAAATAGCTCATAAATGAATTTTCACTTGGCAAAAGAGGATTAGGAAATCCAACATTTATTCTGAAATAATTCAGAATTCTAATTTTATTACAAAGTAATTATAAAATAAATCACAAACCAAGATATACTCAATGCTGCATGTAAAGAATTTTCACATTCAAATGAAAGAAATTTTAAATAAGAACTAATCATAAAACGTAAAACGGCATAGAAAGTAATAAAACATTTGTACAAAAATTAAAACACAGGAGATTGGTTCAAGATGGCAGAGTAGAAGGACGTGTGCTCTCTCCCTCTTGCGAGAGCACCGGAATCACAACTAACTTCTGAACAATCGTCGACAGGAAGACACTGGAACTCACCAAAAAAGATACCCCACATCCAAAGACAAAGGGGAAGCCACAATAAGAAGAGACTCAGACCTCTGGCCAGAGCCTGAGGAGTTCCATCCTGAAAGGTCCATTAAGAAGAACAAGGAGAGCATAAATCCTTACACATACCTGCTTTTTGGAATTGGACCCCAAAACTGCATTGGCATGAGGTTTGCTATCATGAACATGAAACTTGGTGTTGTCAGAATCCTGCAGAACTTCTCTTTCAAACCTTGTAAAGAAACACAGATCCCCCTGAAATTAAGCACTCAAGGACTTATGAAACCAGAAAAACCCATTGTTCTAGAGGTTATGCTCAGAGATGCGACCATAAGTAGAGCCTGACTTTCCCTAAGGACTTGGGCTTTGTTCTTCAAGGAGCTGTGTCCTAGAATTTCAGAGAACTTGATTTACTTTGCGATAAAACCCGGAAATAAAGAAGGGCTTCACCTACTGCACTTGCAAAAAAAAAGAAAAAAAATTAAAACAGAAAAAAAAGAGAAAAAGTTCTTATCAGTTATGTTTCTGTACGCTTGATCTTAGCTACGTAAACATAGCTTGGGCAGTTAATTAAGCATTGAGAAAAGATAGATGAGGAGTGAAGGAAAGGGAAATAAATAAAACTCTAAGTGAGAATTTTCTGACCAATGTGCCTTCCTAGTTAATTTTCACATCCCGAGCTAAGCCACATCTGCATCGTTTGCACTTCCTTTCATTACCCAGGCACAAATCATTTGCTCATTTATCATTCCTGTAACACATGTATTATTGAAGTGCGATGATTCATCACTTTTCATTGATCAAATAACATCCAGAATTACCTTCCAAATGCTTTGCATGTAGAGGTGACCAAATAACTAAAAATCTGTGACGCTTCCTTTTAATAACACCTCCATGAAAAGATTTAGTAAACCTGATTTCTTATCATTTCTCCCATTAGCATGGGGACCGTGCTCTCTTGCTGGCGTCATGGGCCTGAGTGCCTCTCTCCCTCCACGCCTGTTCATTCCACATGCTTTCATGTGCAAATGGACAAAAATTGCTGTCAACTGAGAACATTTGGGAGCCATTCCCCTTGCCTTTCCTTAAGTAAAATATAAAAAGAACTAGGAGCAAATAGATGTGACTATTATATAAGAAGACTCTTCAATATGTTGCTTGAGTAGTCAGTCCCGAGGAAAACACCATCTATAAATGAGCAGATCAGACTCTGTAAATAAATCAGAACTTAGACCACCATTCTTCCAGAAAGTGGCTGCTTTCAGGGGTGTGGGTTGTATGTATTGAATGGAAAGAAATATGGTCTCCATGTGAGTCATTTTTGCCCCCTTCTCAGAGCCTACCCATGTGTCAATTGCAGATATTCAGAAATTGTTTATTGATTGCAGTGGACATGTGGACTTTCCTTTTCCAAGTTGCAGAGTCTCATTTAGAGATGTTGGCAAACTGAGGATTTAGGCCCCCTGCTGCGTTAGCCCTATTGGAAGTTAGTAGGACCTCTATGGCACAGCAATCACACATCTAAATCTCATTCTGATCAAACTGCTGAAGGCAGCTGTTCCTGGCGTTTCCCTCAGGTAGGTAGAGCTAAAGGCATGAGCTGAATTCAATGAGAGAATATGAACAGCTGTGAAAGGTCATGATCTCTTCTAAATTGAATCTGAAAAATCCCTTCACACACAGATTCTCGCTCTCTTCTCTCCTTTCCTCCTTCCTTCTCCTGCTTTCTCTGGCAGGCAGAAGAGGGGAAAACACCGACCATGTGCTAGGTAAGCTCTGTGCTAGATGCTTTATCTCACTTAATTCAACTATATTAACGACACTGCCCTTGGAGAAACCTGAGCTCAGCATGATGCCAGCTCACAGCTCAGGGGTGTAAACTGAACACATAATCAATAGCCCACACCCACATCCATCGTCCTTCTCCTGCATTGCGATACCTCCAGCAAAGGGGCTCAATAAAATTGGTCAACGGCAAGCCTTACAGCTCAGCCAGTAGGTAAGCAGACTACATGGAAAAGTATTTTTAAAATAAAAACTTAGTGGATATATGTAAGAAAATAGTTATTACATTTACCACTGAGCATCATTCTAGGAAAGAGCAGACTTGAGTGCAGATATGCAGAGAAGGCTGTAAATACTGAAGGGAATTTGTCTTGGCCACAGACAAGAATAAAATCTGGACAAGAATAAAATCGGATGTCACAAACGTATGGACACCAAGCGGGGAAAGTGGCGGGGGGTGGTGGTGGTGGGATGAATTGGGAGATTGGAATTGACATGTATACACTAATATGTATAAAATGGATAACTAATAAGAACCTGCTGTATAAAAAAATAAAATTCAAAAATTCAAAACAAAAATCAGGATGTCAAATCAAGTAGAAAGGAAGTTAGAGTACGATCTAGAACCCAGGAAAGATTAAGACAAAGATAAGCATAGTCACCAAGTCAGACGCAAATACAGCTGATAACTCCATGGGAGTTAACAGTTTCTATTAATATAGTTGTCTCTCAGTATCCTCCCATATACTTTAAATCATTTCTAGATTACTTATAATACCTAATACAATATAAATGCCATGTAAATAGTTGTAAACACAATGTAAATGCTATGTAAATAGTTGCCAGCACGTGGCAAATTCCATTTTTCTTTTTGGAACTTTCTGGAATTTTTCTTTTCCAAATATTTTTGATCCACAGTGGGTCGAATCTGCAGATGTGGAACCCACAGGTACTGAGGGCTGACTGTAATTTTCTGCAGTGAATCCCAGTGTGACCGTGCTTGCATAGTGTTTTTATTCTTAAAGGTCCAGGACAATTTTAAGCCTAAATCCTAATTCTAGAGTCTATGTACCTCAGGAGGCAAAGAGATGCTGTACCCTTTCCAGGTATCTCTAAGTCATCCTTCTAAAGTTTTTGAAAATTCCCTTGTAACTAAAGAGGCTACCAAGTCCAAGCTTTAGTATGCCTTCATTAAATACCATCCTCGCATCCTTGTATTCCATAAATTTAACAGGAATACATCTATCCAAGGGCTTGCCAGAAATATTTCAATTTGTGCAGAATGAGTATTTGCATTTTCAACAATATTTTCCTTTAACAACTAACACAATTATGAAACTATATCCTTAAATGAAAAATAAAGGATGTCACCACAACAAAGATGACATTTAAGGTTCTTAACATTTACTCGGTATATTGTCTGAGACACTTCAGGTGTCTCTCACATAACTAACAAAATAAGCCAAATGAACACACAACAGTCACAATGCTGTAGTTATTTCAAAACACATACGTTCTGTAATTTATCTTAATATATTTTAGCAAATATATATATTTTGCTATCTATATATATAAAATATATAGAGATGCACTCACATATGTATGTATGTGTGTGTGTGTGTGTGTGTGTGATATAAAGCAAATATAGCCAAATAGTAACCATTATTAAATCTAGAGGATGGGTGTCTGGTTGTTTACTATTCTCTCTACTTTTGTGTATGTTTGAAATTTCTCACGGACAAACATCACACAAATATGTATTCAAGTACCTAGGCCTGCGGTTCCCATTTCATTAGGGATTCCCACCACCTCACTGGCAGCTGTATGTGTAACAATTGCCTCATTCATTTAGGCAGTGGGCTTTTGCCATTACTTAGGATATCTAACGCTTCTCATTAGGGAAAAGCACTTAAAGATACTTGTCTAATTGTGTTCAGACAAGGTAAATGACCCACCTTTATCCAAGTTGAACTCCCAGTAGCTATTAATCAATGTATGTTGACACTAGACTCTGACTAATTGATACTAAAGAGAATCTAACACCTCTGATCTGATAAGTACTGAAGTAGTGCTGATGAAGGCAAAGAAAGATTTTCCACAAAGTCTTTTGGAGACAAAAGCTCCAGCATTAAAGAAGCATCAGATATGCAAAACAAAACCCCTAACACCTCATTAAGGTGCAAATGTACGAGTAAGCTAATGGAACATGCTGGGGGTAAGGATGGCCTCACAGCACAGCTGCCTTACTCTGAACCTGCCCTCTCTAACTCCATCTAACTTGGTAGATGATAAATCCTTTGGATTTGGATATTTTGGGTAAGAGAAGTTGGTCAAAATCTTGGTAAGGGAAAAGAGCATTAGGAATTTATCAGTATATTCTCTCTCCACAATCTCCATTCTTATGCTCCTAAACATGCTTGTTACAGAAGAATTTACTATTATGAGTAACTTTAAGAATTTATGAAGTAAACATGGGTTAGAGAGAGAGAGTTCATAAGCAAACCTGTGAAAGTATTTTAAATGCTGTTTATATGTATAATAATAACAACAACAAAATCAGGAAGAAAAAATGATGACAGCACATAAATTAAAAAATATCAATGCCTTTTTACATATCTTGAACTTGTAAAAAGTAGTACCAAACAACATATTTCCTTGGTCTATTCTAGCTCACTAAAAAACTTGAGAATACTCTTCGCCACAGTGACGGTCACATATTTGTTTGCTTTGATGCAATACTATCCCTGTGCATAGGCACATAAAATCTGTTTGGTCCTCTAGCCTATTTTTAAATTTTATTTTTGGTTTTGTTTTACTAGTCAAATTGTGATTTCTGTATGTTAGACCCCAAACTCTCACAAAATGTGGAAGTGATGTCAATTTGACTTTGGGAGTGTTAAATTAATTAAACAAAGAGGCCATTAGACTGAGGTGGTTCTAATATCGTAGGAGCCTGCCTACACACCCAAACCTAAGCCTCAAATGCCTCAAAGTCAAGAAATCAAAACCCGAGGACAAATAATCACAGACGACCAACTAGGCCTTCCCAAATAAGGCAACCACTTATGCAATAGCCAATCAAATAATGTCCTTGCTTTGCTTCTCCATCTTCTCTATAAAAATCTTTTCATGAGCTCTGGTCCGTGGAGCCCTCTGAACGACTTCCAATTTGGTGCTGCTTCATTCAAATCAAGTTTTGCTCAAATAAACTCTTAAAATATTTAATATGCCTCAGTTTATCTTTTAACAGGAGGAATAACTGAACTCTCATTCATGAAGGCCTTGATCCTAGTGGCACACCTGCCTGACTAGTGGGAAATCTGGTATAAAACTTCCAGATTCTCACCATTATAATCTACCCGTTAAACTGAATTGTGAAATTAAAATAACTTTGTTAGCAAAAAGCCTAGGAATATATAATTATCTTAAAAATAAAAGCTCATTTTAATATCTTGTCTGTTTTTTCATTTTTTTCCTGTCAATCTCAAACGTAAGTTACTAGGTAGGATTCTTATGTTTCTTAATCTCTACTGAATAATTTTTTTCACATCCCACACTAGATACCAAGGACTTTAGTCTCCCTCCCTCTCTCTATCTTATCTCACAGATTATTTCTGAAAGCATCTAAAATGAAAAATGACACAAAAGACAGATTTCTGTCTTTGGAATTTCACATCAAGTAAGTAAGTAAGGTTTTGTTTTCCCCCAGATAGTTCAGAGCCCACTCCCAACCAACTCCCTCCACCACAACTTATTTCTGAATCCTATTTCTGTAAGAACTGGAAAAAAATATAAGCCCTGATGACTCAGCTTCTCGGGGCACTGCTGAAGCAATGGTGTGGAGAGCCTGCCCAAGCTTTGCTGGGCATTTTTCTCCATTTAAGTGAGCCTCTCGCTGGCATTCTGTTTCTCAGGGCATCTTCCCCACTGGTCAGCAGAAAGGGAAAATCACATGAAATTAAATATCATTTTATATGAAATATGACTTAGGTCCTTAAACTGGTCTTGATTTGCAGGGACACAAGCCATTATCCTTGGGCCAGAGACACTAATAATAAAGGCACCATTTGATAAAGTAAACATTCACAGAGAAAGAAACCATGAAAAATCAGTAGTGAAATTAGTCACTGTTCCTATACTGTCTTTCTGAGAAATGAGATGCATTTAAAATAGCGCCCTACACTTTAAGATGGGAACCGTGATTAATGACAATGCCTCACCTTATCCAGCAAGAAAAAGAATTGCACGTCAAAACAGACACAAGGTATCTTAAAATTGTAGATGGAGTGGGGAATGTATTTTCTATCTTTAAAAAAAAAGGAAGCAGGCAAATAATTGCTGCCTCCTTCCAAAGGGTTAAGCCTTTCTGATTAGCTTTGGGTCATGCATCACATTCTGAGTGCCTAAGCTTAAAGACACACTTCATTGAACCCCATCTAGCAAGCTTCATGCTTATGAAGGTGTTCCTCTTCATTGCTTCTCATCTGGGCTACAAAACGATTGGGCTGGAGACTGACATTGATTAAGTGCAAGAGAACCATGTTTTACTGTGACAGCTGCTAGGCTTCTGTCAACAAATCAATGTATTTTTTTTTTCCCTTTTCACCTTAACTCTCCCGTTAGCATCCTGCTGTTACTAGAGATGAAAAACATCTCTATATAACTGTCTGCTGATTGACCACTTTCTGATTTGCCAATCACATAAAATGTTTTTATGATGGAAAAGGCTAAGCCTTCATGCTAAGCAGCTCTTTGTGCACAAACAGTGCAATTTGCTGGAATCCTCTGGGGTGTGGCCGCTGCTCCTATAACTTAGAATCAAAAGAGACAGACATATTTTACAGAAAAATGTCACTTTACTCTCTGGATTTGATCAGTAAGGTTACAAATGCACCCTGCCCCTGAACTTGGGGAGTGTTTTAGCAATGGTTCCACCCACTGATCTCCTGCTATCTAGATAAGATAGTCACCCTTAATAGCTTTTTGTGCACAGAATATCCTTGGTTATTTATAATACAGTGAGGCTGTTAAAAGCTGTACATCATACTGTGCACCAGAAACAAGAGGTGTGGCTAGGAGACAGCAGATACAGAGATCTCTAAAGCAACACCGGGTCAAAATAGAACTTTTATAGATATTCTGCTTAAAACAGCAGACATGCCTCCTGCCTTCTATCTCCAACTGTGTGTGGCTTGAAATTGAGCCCTGAACTTGCTTGACTGGAAACATATAGGACAGACCCATATGGAATGAGTAAATTACTGCGTAGTAATTAGAGCTTTCTGGGACTATTTAATGAAAGGTGTATTTTCATATGCTTTTGTCTGTGATTCTATTTCATAACCAAATGCTAAGTAACCTTAAACCAAGATTTTCACCGTGTCAATCTTGGACAACATGGTTTATTTTGCCCAGTCAATCTCTCCTTTTTTTTTTTAACCCAGGAAAGAAGAAATAGAGCTAATATGGGAAAGTAATGGGGCCAAAGGTGAAAAGAGGAAAGGGTAAAATAAACTAATCCTGTCACAAGGAAAATAGGCATTGGGAGAGGATACCAGGAGGGTTCCTGCTAAACAGCTCCTTGGTGTTTGTTCTCTGGCCCCAGTCTCCATACCTCCAGAGGTGCTTTTCAATCACTAAGGAGCTGGCTACCTCTTGCAAAGAATAGCTTTGTGATTGCTGTAGAGGGTTAACTGGAATTTTCAAAAGTTTCAAAGTTCATAGTAACATTTAGAAACAAAGTGTTAAAAACAGTAAGTATACCTGGTTTTATTCTAAATGACCAAAATAGAAAAGAAATTAGATTTAGGATAATAACCCAAATTAAAAGAGAGTGTTTTCTCATTTGACTTCATGCCCATACTAAAAGGCTCTTATTACTATAATGCAATTCATCCTGGCTCTCAGAATATTTCTTCACATTCAACCACATTCTACTCAAATTTCTTATATGACTGTTAAGAACCTAAAAGTTTGAACAATACTGTTGTATCTGTTATGAGATAGCCATACAGAAAAATGTGTTATCAAAACATTTAAAAACATATTTATAAGTGTTGCATATGCTCACTTTTTAGGGACAAAATTTACTTTTGTTTTTCCCTCGTCTCTCTTACCTTATAGTTAAGAAAACTTTTCACTCCAAAAGAAGTAAAAATTAAATTAGAGCAAACAAACTAGTGAATGATAATGATATTTGGCCCCAGACCATTTATGAGGGAAAGGGATTCCTTCTATTACCAGAAAGTTGACAGCAGTTGCTTTGTTTTGTTTTTTAAGCTCTGGAAATTCTTCTTTCTCTTCGTCACACACTGTTTTAAAAGTTTCTCCACTCTCATCTATGAAAGAAGACTTTTAGGCCTTTAGGTTTGGTATACAATTTTCCATCACATATGAGAATTAAGGAAAATTTATTTAAAAAGCATGCCTCTCAATTATTCTAACATATTGTTGCAGAGGGAAGCATCTAATCACGAAGTTCTCAAGCCCCAGCTTTATCCCATGTCCAAGACCACATGCTTGGTCTAAAAGGAAAGGACTTGCACATATTTTCACCAAACCCAGGTTGAAGGCTATAATTTAAAGTATTGTCTCATCTGAGATGGTTCAAGGCTCTACTAACTATTGTTTCTAATAACAGAAGGAATGACATATATACAAGGTCATTCGAGAATCCAAGAAAGAGCCTGAAGTCCATTGGCAGATATACACTGTTTAGGTGGATAAACAGGTACATTTGACACATTGTGTCTTAGACTGTTCTCTGGAAACAAATACTGAGATGCAGAATTGCAAGCACAAGGTTAAGCAGGGAAGTACTCTTGAGAGTTACAATTGCAAGAAAGGCTAGGATAGCGGAACTGGGCAGTGGGAGAAGCTGACCTGCAATGCAGCTGTAGCTGGGGCATCCACCCATGCTGGGGAGGTCCAAGGATGGAATCGCTCCTAAGAGTTGTGTCAAATGAGTCGAGAGTTCTAGCCTTTATCCCCATAGCAGTGGATTTTCTGCCTTGGGCAGCTCCCTGTGAGGGCCCATACCCCTGGGTGAGCCAGTACCTACAACCAAGGGCAATGCCCAGTAAGGGAGGCGGTTGTGAGCTGTTAGCAGCAAAAATTCCAAGGAACTAGAAGATGAGTGCATCGGCCAGAAGAGGGGACCTGGGCAAAGCCATGCAATATCCACGGGGGAAAATACATTGTTTATGATATAGACTATTCTGCCTCAGTGTAAAAATTCAATATTTTATTTACAGTGGCTCATTTTCACAGGGAAAATGTGCTCAAGCTTTGGTGTTTTGTTTTGTTTTGTTGTTGTGTATGTGTGTGTGCATCAGTCCTTGTTTACATCTAATTTAAAACTAATTCCTCTTGGAACCATGAGTCAGAACTTAGAAAAGATCTGGCTTAATATACTTTACTAATAAAGGAACTTTTTTCCATGTCAAAAGGCTGCTTAGTGACAGAGATATATCAAGAAGGGGTTCCAATCAATTTCCTTTCAGATCACCATTCTGCTTCATTAACTTAAAAAATCTTTGTCCATTATATTTTTATTGTATTGGAAACACTGTGGAGATACAAAAGAAAACCCATGTAGCTTATCATCTTGAGATCATCTGTACTAAAATATGCTCCACTGTTACTGAAAATGTTATTCTAAGAATTAGCCTTGACAATATTTGTATTAGTTGTTTTATGAGAATCTAATATGAAACCCCAACCTCTTTTGAACAGTAGAAATGTGTCAATCTTCCCATATTTTAATTATGAAGCTATGGGGAGGAAGACTTTTCCCTTCTTCCCTTCTAGGTTCTTGGGATGGCCTAATAATTAAATTGACATAAACCAGATTAACAGGAGAAAAAAAACAAATGTAATTTTGTACATATGGAAGTTCCATAAAAACATAAGTCTCTCTCCAACAGTCAGGCTACTGAGGTTTAGATGCCCGCCTGAGCGAAGGAGAAGTGGGTAGGAGTCTGGGACTTCAAAGGGGAGAAAGACAATTCACAGGAAGATGGTAAGAGCAAATGTATGATAAAAAAATGTTTACCATGTGAAGAATTCTTTCTGATGTAAAAAAAAAAAAAAAAAAAGTTATCTTTGGTAATACTCTCTTCCTGGTATAGGGTCCCTATCCAAATTCTTTTAGGCAGTTAAGGGGGAGGTAAAAAGCTCTTCTTGAGTTTGTTGGACCTTGATTGTCTTTAGCTCAAAATAATCCACATGCCAAAGTGGCATATTCTGGGGCAGCCTGCCTTGAACCCCATCAAAGCCAATTTCAGTAATGTCCTCCTTCTTAGCTATCACCTGACACTATCTCAAATTACCATGCCCCATGAGTGACAAGGCTGTACTTCTTCAGAATTAATTATACCCTACTCTCCTCATTCTTTGAGCCTTCCTCTGTTCCTACTTAATATATTTGCAGGCTGATATTTCATTTCTCTTTGCACACCAAATTATGTGTCCTACTACCATAAACTGCTCTTTTTAAAGATAAGTTCTGTCAACATTACATGGGTCTTCCTATTCCGTCATCCCCACTGGAGATAACTGAAGGTATCTAATCACAGGAGGTAGAAGCTACAGCTGTCAATCCTAGGGAAGGTGACTGAAAGAGCGGTGCATCCTACCCAAGCAGCACAGCAAGCTTCAGCCACTGAGGCTGCTCCTGTCCATATGGTGTTTCCTGAGTCTACTTTTCTCTCTCAACTTGGTTTTTATGATTTATGACAAACGTGCTAATGACAGTGATACTGATGATAATCATATCTATCAAGCACTGACTGTATCAAATATTTGTATAAACACCACCTCATTTATCTTTTGGTCTACAAAAAGTAGTGTAATATATTTCATAATTGTTGTTGCAAACATGGCCAACTACAAATCATATTTTTTTGCATGATTCCAGTCTCCAGAATACAACTGTCTATCCATAATAGTCCCCTGTCTGATGCTTCTGTGGAATCTTCAAAAGATATTGCCATGTTCCTGCTGGAAGTCTTATACCAACATTCATTATCCAACAATTGTTCCACGTTTTTAAAAATTTTCTTAATGTATAAAATTAGGTAGAACCTGTCTTCCTCTTTATAGCACATAAAAATAGTAATAAAAATGGAGCCAAAATTCAGCATAAAACACTCTTTATACAAATGCATCTCTTCCCCCCCCACACCCCCCTCCCCGCAATTCACCCTGAAGGTACCCATTATAGAACCCCCATGTAAAACAGGATCCTAATGGCACTCTGCCCTTAAAGCCTACATCAGCACAACCTGGCATAAAAAGTCAGACACAAATCTAACCCCAAAGCATTGATGAGTAACACATCTTTGCTTGCTTGTTTGTTTTGATGAAGAGATAAGAGTTAAATTCCCTTTAATCATCTCTAGCTCATCCTCAAGTTTCCATTCCTTCAGTGGCTGCCACATCTTTCCCCTATTTTCCTCAAAACATTTCTTTTCATAGTTGCTCATAAGAAAAGTGATTCTTTATCTTCTCTCACTCTTAACCTTTCCAAACTGTCCCTATATCTTCTCACTTTATAGAATCACTTCACATAATAAAACCAACCTAGTAGTTTCTGGAAGAAAAGGAAAAGAAAAACAACTAGCATATTCAGTAGATAACATTTTGCTCCACATGGGAATAGGCTTGAAGAAAGGGGTTGGTGATGGAGAAGGTGTGGAGGGGTGTGGAGGGGGTGCTAGGGGAGCTGTGTTGACTCCTCCAAATCAACTTGGTAAACTTTTCTTTAATTTGAATGCTGTCTAGCTCCCATAACTCTCCTCATTTTTGGCCTTATATCAACAACTTCCTGTTGAAAAGCTCTCCCTGGATATCCCACTGGAATCTCAAATTTATTACATTATTAGAAGTAATTCATTATGGGCCCTGGGACATTTGCTTCCCTGCAAACTGTTTGATTAATCTCATCATCAAATTGCCCAAGATTCAAACTTTAGAGTCCTCTCGCCTCCCACATCCAAGTGATTCTAATTGAAAGCACTGTAAACTCTTTCTCATGAACATCTCCATCATTAAAGCCTGGCTTAATCCCTTGTCATATCTTACCCACATTTTTACAATAGCCTCTTCAATAATTTCAGTTTCCTGCCATCAGAAATGGCTACCCCCTTTCCTCCTTCCTTTCCCTATGATTAAGAACTTTTATTTTTTACTTTTTATAATGGAAATTTTCAAACCTATAGGAAAGTAATGGAAATAATAAACTCATGTATCCATCAACCAGTTTTAACAGTTCACAATTCACAACCAACTTATTTTCATCTATATCCCATCCCTGATTATATTAAAGCAAACTCCAGGCATCATATCATTTCAACTCTGAAGTGTATAAGAAACTCTTTCCTTTTTTAGAAACCCAATTACAAAACATTATCATGCTTAAAAATTAACTATAATTTTTTAGTAGCAACAAGTCGAGCAATAATCATGAAGTCCCTTCCTTGTCTTACACATTTTTATTTTACAGTTTCAATCCAAGTCTAGATAGGAACCATAAATTGCAGCTTGTTCTTTATCTTTCGAGCCTCTCTTACTCTATGGATGTCCACTCCTTTTTTCTTTCTTTCTTTCATCGTTGTTGTGGAAGTGTAAAACAAAGAAACACAAAGAATGCTGCTCACCAACCTGTTCCACAAGGATTAAATCATCAGCCCCTGCAGTCGCTGATCAACAGTGCACTCTGAGAGGAATTTAGGATGAAAAACAGGATAAGGCACTCTGTGCTTTGCACAAAAGACATATATCTCAGGAAAAATTTTAATGAACGCTGATTCTTCCATCTCCCCATACGGAGAAAAGCACTAAAATCATTAACTTGAATTATCTGTTCTTTGTGAATAGCAGTAGTCTTTTACCAAGATGTATGCTTGACTGCACATTTTTCCTAGCCAAAAGTCATATATAAACTGGCCTGTCCCATACCCCTTTGCAGCAGTTCCCTCAGACCTACTGAAAGGCTGTCTCCGGGGCTATAGTCCTCAGTAAGGTTCCCAAATAAAACTTAAACTGACAGCTCTTAACTTGTGCATTTTTCTTTCAGTTGACAGTACTTGTTGAAGAAAATGTATTGTTTGTTCTGAGTTTTTCCGAATTGCATTTCCATGATATTGCTTCTCATGTTTGTTTGTTTGCTAATTATTACCTATAAATTGGTGATCAGATATAGAGGTTTGATCTGTTTTAGATTTAATATTTTAGGCAAGAAAATTTCATAGGTTATCTAATATGCTTACATAAGAATGGCTCATCTCTTTTTTATGTTACCTAGATCTATTAATGCATGAGGTATTACAATCAAAATTGTGATATTTTATCATTTCTTCTTAATTTATTAGGTTGAAATTGTCTATAAAGAAGAAATTTTCCTCATTAATTATTTGGTTACCTTAAACTGTAGTTTTAAGCTTTGTACTGAAAATGCCTCACAATCCAGCTCTGACCTATCTTGTCAGGTTCAACCCCTCCTCCTCACCACACATACATTTTCCCCAGGAGTGGGATGGTTTATAAGAATTGTGTTTCAAGATCTTTTCTTGACATCCCCAGCATTTAGCAACTGCTGGCATATATTAGCCAATGAAGAAATGTTTGCTGAATGGGAGAGCGAATGAGAATTTCCTATATAAGTAACTGATCGTGTAATACTTGTATTTATGCATGATTTCAAACACATTCAGACTTTCAGATGCTCATACTTAATGTCAGAAAGAATTCTTTTCAATGTGAATACAGTAATGCACTGACAAGTCATATTAACTTCTAATACAACATTAGCAGTGAATTAAGTGAAGACATCCTAAATTATAAGATTCAAGAGATAAATGTTATTCTAGAATAGATTTGGCACCATGCACTCTTAGCAATATGAAGTCACCAGTTCTCAAGGATTTTATTTCCTATCACCTGCAGTAGCCAAACCATCACTCCAAGCAGAGTGAGATGACATGAGCATTTCCAAGAGAACACTAAGCAAACATTCTTCGAATACAATGAGAAGATTTCACTCTGAGGAATAGCGTTATTCTCAAAACACTCTCCCCCTGCCTTAGAGGATACCATACCCATAGGTCTTCCTCCTACAAACACCACATTCATTCTGCATCTGCCTGCTCATCTTTTCTAAGTGATCTTTAGATAAGAGAGTTCCTCAAAGTTTAGAACTAAACTTGCTTTATTTCTATATTTACTCTGAGGCAATGCCATCTATCTATCAACTTCTTTCTTGCCCACATCTTTCCTTTGGGTTTTAGACAGTAACTGCCACCCTCTCTGCTTGGAAGTTTCATAGGCAGCTCACACTGAACGCCAGCTTCCTCCCGCCACCTGCTCCTCTTCCATTTCTTAGAATCTCAGAGAAGGGCACCGCCACGTGTAACTAGATAAACTAAGGCTCTAGCCATGCCTTCTCCCTCTCCTCTCCCCTCATATCCAATCAAGAACCAGGTTTTTTTATTTTTTCTGTTTCATATACTAAATACTCCTTGAATGTTCAGGGGACCAAAACTGGCCACCCCAAAATGTTTCCTTGGCGTGTGAATTTTTTCAAATGGAAAACAATGGAGGCCCAAAAGACTCAGAAAGAAACTTTGACCTACCCCACTAACTGCCTAAAAGAATTTAGATAAAGTGCTTGTTCCCAGAACAGAGCTATCATGAGAGTTATCTGCAAAGAATATAGGCTAGGTGTGGTGGAGGAAACTCGGGCAGGGCCTACAAAGCAGAGTCCACTCTGTGTCCCATGGTCTCTGCATGGCCCAGCACACATTTGTTTACCAAACATTTGCTTTTCTATCTCCATGTCAACTGCTTCCCTCCCATTTGAAGTCCCAAACCACTACCTGAAACATCCTCTTTTGTCTTTAGCTGAAGATGGCATTTAAGGTAAGACTTTCAGCCATTTTAGTGAGCTATTCAGTTTTCCTGGGTCTCTCCCATGTATACATGTTATTAAACTTCGTTTTGATTTTCTCCTGTTAATCTGTCTTATGTCAATTTCATTCTTAGACCAGCCAGAAGAACCTAGAAGGGTAGAGGAAAATTTCTTCCTCCTCGATAAATGAAACCACTTTTCTTACTTTCCCCATTTATCATGCTGGTCCAGGTCATTAGGGAATTTTTCCTGCATTATGGTTAGTTTCTGCCAATGGCCTCCCTGCATATAATCTTCCCCTGACTCAATCTAGAATAATCTTAAAAAAATTCTTCCACTCCCTTTTTTAAATTCTTTCGGAGACTTTCCTATTCTCTGGGGATAAAGAAAAAAATCCTTGACATTTCTTAAAGGCTTTGCATGATCTGGATACAGTCCTTTCCACTTCACTCTAGCCACATTGGGCTTAATTTATTAGGCATATTGTATTTGTTAAGGAAGGGAGAAGTCTTTCCCACATAGGCTCTTCCCTCAGTCTGAGATACGTGGCCAGACACTTCTGTTTCACTGAATTTACCATCAGGCCGTGGCTCAAACACTGTCTTTAGTAAACATTCTATGACACACACACACCACACTCCCTGCCATCACCACCAGCACTAGGTTAGGATCCCTCGTCATAAATAACTTATCCAACCCTATACCTCTTTATAGCACTATTACAGTTACAACTAAATAATTAATTGGTTTAAGTAGATAGGGTGTTTTTTAAAAAGTATTAGTTTCCCAAACTAAAGCATGAACTTATAAAAGCTAGGGGGCTAGAGCTTTGTCAGTCTTAGTCTCTGACCTCTAAATTATTAACACAGTCCCTGATACATAGTACAGTACACAATAAATAAATATTTGCCAAATGAAGAAAGGAACCAATCATTCAATCAATCAAAAAGGCACAAGAGACTTTCACTTCGTAATTTGCCTCCTAGGTTTTCAGAAATTTTCATGTCTGGGCCAAAGTGAAATCTTCTGCTAAGGTATGAGGTATACACACTCATCTTTGTAAACAATAGACATATAGTACCTGCATACTCGATTTTGTCCAATACAATTCTATTTGACTATCATTTATAAAGCATCCTCTAAAGCCGCAGTTTATTCATTCAATATACTTTTACTGAGTGTCAATTATGAATACTTTGAGTGTCAATTATGAATGACCCTCTAAAGTTCTGAATGACTATTCGAGATTATTTACCCCTCCAGTGCCTACTGGCATGGTATCTGCCACACAGAGGCTGCTAATACATTTTTAATTTTCTTATTATTTTTAGAAGTAATGAAGTTACTGTAGGAAATACAGGTAGGTAAGATTGGGCAGATTTGTGCCCAAGCCATCCTTGACTCACAGCATGGAAAAGGAGTCTCCATTATATAATTTAGTTGCCATAATGTCCGCATGTTTTATTGTAGTGAACTTGTACTGATGGACAATCAAGATCGAGGTACTTGACTATGGATTTTACAAAGTGGCTTAAAATGGAGCCTAATACTGTCCTTTGCAGAAGACTGCTGTGCAATATTCAACAGATCTTTTGGGGAACATTTTAACGGAGTCATTTGTAAATCTAGGGTCTTTGATAAAGAAATTCCAGAAATTAGGGAATCTCACAAATGTAGAGAAAATTCTGATTCTCTGTAGCACATTTTAGCGTTATTGGTACAGCTATTAGGAAATAGTCTTGGTTCATGTACTTTACACAGGACTTAAGGTTTGCTAGTATCCCTTAAATTCAAATCTGGCTTTAGTGATTTTTTAAAAATCTCCTACTGTAATTGTGGTTTTATTCTGTTTTTCCTCCTATTTCCATCAGATTTTGCTTTGTATATTTAAAGGCTATGATATTAGATGCATATAAATTTAGGCTTATTATTTCTTCCTGCTGAATTCACCCAACACTATGAAATGCCTGTTTTTATCTTTAACATTACCTCTTCCCTTAAAGTTTACTTTAACTAATAATAGTATAACTTCACTGTATCTCTTTCTGGGGTGATCTTTTTAGTATCCTTTTGCTTTCAAATTTTATGCATCCTTGCCTTTACAGTGAGTCCTTGTAAGCAGCACATAGTTGGATTTTGTTGTTTAATCCGATCTAACAATATTTATCTTTTAATTGTAGTATTTAATCTATTTACATTTACCATAATTACTAATATATATGCATTTATATCTACAATTGTAGTATTTGGTTTTTTCCACCCATTTGCATGTTTTTGTTTGTTTTTTATTTCTGTCATCATTCACTTGTTTTTTTTTAAATTTTACTGAAATATAGTTGATTTACAGTGTTGTCTTAATCTTTGTTTTTTATGGTTCTCTGTTTCTCCTTTCTTGCCTTTTCTTTTTTTGAGTAATCAGTCTTTTTATAATTACATTTTCCCTTGTATTAGCTTTTTTATTTATACTGTCTTTAATTCACATTTGATCACTTACCTTGGTGATTAAAACTTATATTCCAGTTTTATTAGTGTCTACCAAATTTAAGCTTTTCACATTTCCAGACAGTGAAGGAACTTAGAACCCTTTAACTCCACTTATCTTCCTTCCTCCTTCTGTATTCTTCTTATCATATATTATAATTCTACATATATTTTAAAACCTACAACACATTATTATTGCCTTAAGAAGTTCATATTTATTTAGGAGATTTATCCACAAATGTAACCTCCCTGGCACTTTTCAGTCATTCCGGCATTTCATCGATTCAGTCTGATAATATTCCAACATTTTATTATGAAAATATTCAAATATATAGAAAAGTTAAAGAATTTTACAGTGCATGAGCATATACCTACCACCTAGAGTCTACAATTAACATTTACTCAACTTGTTTCATCACATATTTATCTAAATTTCCACCCCTCAAACTGTCTATGCATTTTATTATTTGATGTATGTGTAAGTAAGTTGCAGCCCTCACTATGCTGCTTGCTAAATATAATACCTCAGGATGAACACCATCTACTAGAGTTCAATATTTATTCACAGTTATTTTATTTTGATGTAAAATATATCTGCAAAGAAATGTACAAATCTTAGGAGCATCATTCAATGAGATTTGCTGGATGTCTAGTGGTATCTCATTGTGATGTTGAGCACTTTTTCATGTGCTAATTTGTGTACCTTCTTTTGTAAAGTATCTGTTCAAACATTTTGCACACTTTTAACTAAATTGTTTACCTTTTTATTATTGAGTTGTAGAAGTTCTTTTTATATCCTGGGTACCAGTCCTTCGTTCATATATTTGTGTTGGAAATATTTTTTCCCATCTGTGGATTTCTAACTCATTCTTTTAATGGTATCTTTTGACAAGAATTTAAAATTTTGATGAAGTTTAAATTATTATTTTTTATGGTTATTGCTTTCTCTATCCTGTCCAAGAAAACTTTGTTATCGCCAATCCCAAAGATATTCACCTATGTCTTCTATTACAAGTTTTATGTTTTAAGCTTTTACACTTACATCTATGAGTCATCTAAAACTAATTTTTGTAGGATATCAGGTACTCTTTTATGTTCATTTTTTTCCATATGGATATCCAGTTGTTGCAACACCATTTATTTAAAAGACATCCCTTTCTGCATTTAATTTCTTTGAATTTTTAATTGAAAATCAAATGTCATTCTAATTCTTGGCTCTCTATTCTGTTCCATTGATCTATTTGCTAATCTCTATTCAAATTACACACTGTCTTGATTACTACAGATTTATAGTAAGTCTTGAAGTCAGATAGTGTGAGTTCTTCAACTTATTTTTTCTTTTTCAAGATTTCTTTTAATACTCTAGGATCCATATCAATTTTAGAATCACCCTGTCAATTCCTTAAAGAAAACACCTGGTGACATTATGATTAAGATTTTGTTCCCTCAGTGTCCAGCATCAATTCTCCTTCTTAAAGTTATCTATCATATCCAACTTCAAATTCCTCTGCTGTCTAATTTTCAGAGCAATGTTCAGCACTAGTCTAATTCCTAAAATCCAACCTAGATACACAAACCCTTATCAAAAAGTCTTCAAGCATCCCCTAGTCTTAATAGGTAGTATAGTAAATATCTTAATTACTTGTTCAAATTTTTGTATCTCATCTCTCCTTCCTCACCATCACCCATCCCATGTAATTGGGTTATTAATATCTTTATGCAAACCACATAGATTTACTCACATGAAATTCTGGTAAGTACTCCTTCAAATCAATATATCAGCAAATAGAAAGTCAGCACAGATATGCTCTCTTCAAATCTCTCTCTCACACACAAATATACATTCAATATTTTCACTTCTTTTAATCATTTACCAGCCTGAGATCTGTTCACACATTACTACTCTGCTGCTAACACAGATTTCAAATATATTATTCACCCATCCAACAAACATTCATGGGATGTTTAAAATGAGACAGGCTCCTTACCAGGTACTTCCTCTAATGCCCACAATTAAGTCAAGCGTTAAGGTTATTCCCAGAGTTATCAGACCATCATCATTTTTTTCTGCTCTTTGGTGTGACAGAAGACACATCAGAGGATCTGATTTAAGTTTCAGTTGGATCCCCACTTTTACTTTTCAAGGCAGATGTGTCATTATCAAAATACAGCCTCCCATATCACTTCCTTGAATTTCACATGTTCTCTTTTTCACTCCCCTAACATCAATAAATGCCAACTCTTCCAGATTTGTATCTCTGGTTTTAGAGACCAAATTGAATTCTGCTCCTGCTAGTTTTGGGGTTTTTGCTTGTTTGTTTGGCCGTGCCGTGCAGCTTGCAGGATCTTAGTTCCCCCACCAGGGATCTAACCCGTGCCCCCTGCAACAGAAGTGTGCAGTCCTAACCACTGGACTGCCAGGGAATTCCCTGCTCCTGCTAGTTTTATAAATGAGATGACTCCAAATATGATTATCTATGACCTAAACCAAAAGCTTTCATAAACTATCTGCAGCAAACCCAGAAAACACATCTTTTCTAGATCTGCTAATTAAAGTCAAAGCCTACATTCCACCATAATGCAGTTTTGTTCTTTTAAATAGATTTAACGTTTTTAGAGAAGTTTTAGGTTTACATCAAAACTGAGCAGTAAATACAGAGTTCCCATATACTTCCTACCCCCGCAAATGCACAGCCTCTCCCACTACCAAAATCCTTCACCAGAGTGGTACATTTGTTATAATTGATGAACTTACACTGGAACATTATTATCACCCAGAGTCCATAGTTTACATTAGAGTTCACGCTTCGTGTTGTATATTCTATGGGTGTTGCCAAACATATAATGGTATGTATCCACCATTACAGTATCATACAGAATGGTTTCACTGCCCTAAAAATCCTCTGTGCTTCACCTGTTCATTTCTCTCTCCCCCCTAATCCCTGGCAACCACTGATCTTTTCCCTGTCTCCATAATTTTGCCTTTTCCGGAATGTCATATAATTGAAATCATACACTATGTAGACTCTTCAAATTGGCTTCTTTCACTTAGTAATACACCTTCGAGTTTCCTCCATGTCCTTTCATGGCCTGAAAGCTCATTTCTTTTTAGCACGGAATACTATTCCATCATCTGGATGTACTAGTTTATTTACCCATTCACCTACTGAAGGACACATTGGTTGCTTCCAAGGTTTGGCAGTTAAAAATGGAGCTGCTATAAACATCCATGTGAAGATTTTTGTATGGATGTTAAGTTTTCAACTCTTTGGGTAAATCCCAAGGAGCACAACTGCTGAACTGTATAGTAACACTATGATTTATTTTATTAAAAATCTGCCCAACTGTCCTACAATGTGGCTGTACCAGTTTACATTCCCACTAGCAATGAATGAGAGCTCCTGTTGCTCGACATCCTCACCAGCATTTCATTGCCAGTGTCCTGGATTTTGGCTATTCTGATAGGGGTACAGTAGAATCTCCTCGTTGCTTTAATTTGCATTTCTCTGATGACATATGATGGGGAGCATCTTTTCATATGTTTATTTGCCATCTCTATATCTTCATTGGTGAGGTGTCCAGATCTCTTGCTCATTTTTAAATGGGGTTATTTGCTTATTGTTGACTCTGATGAGTTCTTTATATACTTTGGATAATAATAGTGTTTTATTAGCTATGTTTTACAAATACTTTCTCCTAATCTGTGGCTTATCTGCTTATTCTCTTGACAATATCTTTTGTAGTGCAAAAGTTTTTAATCTTGGGGAAGTCCAACTTATCCATTATTTCTTTCATGAACTGTGTTTTTGGTGTTGCAACTAAAAATTTTGCCATGCCAAAGGTCATCTAGATTTTCTCTTCCACTAGACTGTAAGCTCTAAAAAAGAAGACAGTATATTTTTTATACACAGGAATAATTATAATACAGTATATATAGTAATTCTTTAAAAATATGAATACAAAGTTAGTCAAGCATTGCTGAAATGAATAACAGTATGACAAAACCGTCATTAAACCACAAATAACCATCTTCTCCTTGCCTCTTTCATGTTGTTATTGCTTTGATCTAGCACGGGTTAGCTTAGAGGGAGGTAGATTTATGGATTCAGAGTGCTTACTTCAGTGATAATCCCAGGAGTGCACTCATGGCTTTTCTGTGTTTGAGCTCCCTATGGCAAATACTAAATATTTCCAGAGTCAGGGACTTTATAAAAGGGGAACGTAGAGCATGAAACCCAGTTCTCAAAAAAATCTAGTCTACAAGACTAACGTCTGATCAATGGAGCCAGCAGGATAATGTAAGACTGTAAGGAAGAAAAATGATTATACAGCTATTGTTATATTTATTTACATAAGTTGGAGGCCACATGAATTTTTGTAACTGAATGTATAAGTAAACTTTGGATGTAATAAATATTTCTGCAAGTAAGTATATAAGTAAATGACAATGTAACTCTTGCCTGCATTAACTACCCAAACACGTTAGTTAAATAGATATCAATATGTAAACAGAGATGTAGATAGATATTATTTTACATTAAAATAAATTTAATTCTTTAGTTTGCATTTTTAAGTGAAAAAGCATATATGATATGCTTAGAAGTTTGGGCTCTAATCTCAAGGCAATAGAGTTCTATGGAAAAATATTAAGCTAGAGAGTAACCTTATCCGATTTTCCTTTCAAAAAGATTGGAACATTTGATGAAGTTCAGTTTATCTGTTTTTTTTCTTTTGTTGCTTGTGCTTTTTGGTATCACACATAAGAATCCATTGGCAAATCCAAGGTCATAAAGATTTACCCCTGTTTTCTACTAAGAGTTCTAGAGATTTATCTCTTACGTTTGGAATTCTGATCCATTTTGAGTCAATTTTGCATATGGTGTGAAGTGGGGGTCCGATTTCATCCTTTTGCATGTGGCTATCTAGTTGTCCCAGAACCATTTGTCGAAAAGACTACCTTACCCCCATTGAATGGTCTTGGCACCCTTGCCAATAATCAGTTGACCACAGACACATAGGGTTAGTTTGGACTCTTAATTCTATTTCACTAATCTATATATGTATCCTTATGCCAGTACCACAGTGCCTTGATTACTGTTTCATTATGGTAAGTTTTGAAATCATGAAGTGTGAGTCTTCCAACTGCGTTCTTCTTTTTCAAGACTGTTTTGACTATTCTATGTCTCCTGGAATTCTAGATGATTTTTAGAATCAGCCTGTCAATATCTATTAAAAGCCAACTGGGATTCTGATAGGGATTGTGTAGAAACTGTAAATCAGTTTGGGAAGTGTTAGCATCTTGACATTATTAAGAAGTCCATCCATGAATATGTGATGTTTTTCCATTTAATTCTTCAACCCTCTTTCATAGTTCTCAGAGTATATGTTTTATGCTTTTTTGCTAAATTTATTTCTAATTATTTTCTTTTTCTTAATGCTATTATAAATGGAATTGTGGACAAGCCACAGAGTAGGTGAAAATATTTATAAATAATATAGCTTATATGAAACTTTTATCTAAACTATGTATAAAGCTATTACAACTTAATAATAAAAAGACAAATAGCCAATCAAAAATGGACAAAGGTTATGAATAGATATTTCCAAAAACAATGTAAATGGCTAATTCACACATGAAAAGATGCTCAACATCATTAGCAATGAGGGAAATACAAATAAAAGCCACAATGAAATATCATTTCATACCTACTATGATGACTATGACAAAAAAAATGTCAGATAAAGTTTGGTGAGGGTGTGGAGAAGTTGGAATTGGTAGGCACGGAAAATGGCACAGCCATTTAGGATAACACTCTGATAGTTCCTCAAAAGGTTACATATAGAGTTACCATATGACCCAGAAATTCCACTCCTAGGTATGCACCTAAGAGAACTGAAAACACATGTCCACAATTGTACACTTCTACACAAATATTTATAGAAGTGTAGTTCATAGTAATCAAAAGATGGTGACAATTCAAATGCCCATCAACTGATGAATAAACAAAATGTGTCATATCCATATTATGGAATATTATTCCATATTTTTGCCTATTATTATTTTATTATCCATACAAAGAATGAAGGACTGTACGTGTTACAACATGGATGAATCTTAAAAATGTTAAGTGAAAGAAGACAGTCATAAAAGACCACATATATAATTTCATTCATATGAAATGTCCAAAGTAAGCAAATCTACAAAGGCAGAAAGTATGTTATCAGCTGTTTAGGTTTGGAGGATAGTGGTAGTGGGGTGATAGCTAAAGGATAATGGGCTTTCTTTTTGAGGTGATGAAAAATGTTCTAAAATTGGGGCTTCCCTGGTGGCGCAGTGGTTGAGAGTCTGCCTGCCAATGCGGGGACACGGGTTCGAGCCCTGGTCTGGGAGGATCCCGCATGCCGCAGAGCGGCTGGGCCCGTGAGCCACAACTACTGAGCCTGCGCGTCTGGAGCCTGTGCCCCGCAACGGGAGGGGCGGCGACAGTGAAGGGCCCGCGCACCGCGATGAAGAGTGGCCCCCGCTTGCCACAGCTAGAGAAAGCCCTCGCATAGAAACGAAGACCCAACACAGCCAAAAAAATAAATAAATAAAGAAGTCAGGAGCTCTTTAAAATAAATAAATAAATAAATAAATAAATAAATAAATAAATAAATAAATATATAAAACACTACTTGTTAAAAAAAAGTTCTAAAATTGATTATAGTGATGGTTGCACATATCTGTAAATACATAAGAAAAACTATGAAACTGTACACTACAAACGGGTCAATTGTATGGTATGTGACTTATACCTCAATAAAGCTATCGTGAAAGAATTATTAGATTAAAACAAATTAGGACTTCCGCTTTCAGCTCCAACATGTAAAGAGCTTGGAAGTCATCACTCGCATCCTCACAACAACAAAAAATGCTGAACAAACTGAAAATCAGTGACTTTTCAGGTCCTTTAGGGAATTGACGTCACAGAGCAAACCACTACCCCAAAATCTGGGGAGAAAGGAGAATCATAGCCAAAATCAACTAACCAGGAGCGGAAGCCCCTGAAGACAGTAATTGATAGGAACACTTAAATGGTAATTCTGATGAATTGCTGAAGGCTGAATATGGACTAACCTGAGAGTTAGAACTTCCAGGAGTATATTCTGTTATTTTTAACCCTCAAGCTAGTCCATACTCAGCCTTCATCAAAATTATCATTTAAGTGCTCCTATCAGTTATTGCCTCTAGGGAGATGGGAAAATGGAAAGTTGCTAATCAATGGGTATAAAATTTGTTATGCAAATGAATAGATTCTAGAGATCGGCTGTACAGTTTTGTGCCTGCAGTTAACACTACTATATTGCACAATTAAAAATCTGTCAAGAGGGTAGATCTCATGTTAAGTGCTCTTACCATAACAACAACAAAAAATTAGGGTAGAGTGACCTTTTAAAATACATTGAGATATCCATCTTTTTGGTGAATTTCTTATTCATATCTTTTGTCCTAATTTTCATTTGCAATTGTTATTTTGTTAGTGTTTTTTATAAAATAATTTCAGTATTATACATGTTGCAAATACGTTTCCTAACTTATCAAATGCTTTTAAAATTAAGAAAAAATTCTGGGGGCTTGGTCTTTGTGGAACTTCCACACTTTTGTGGGTTTTTACTTCCAGGAACCCGAGCAAATCCTTAAAGTGAATACATGCACAAAATTCCCTTCTGTTCCAAGCAGGAGGAAGGGGAGGGCAAAAGCTACCATTCTGAAATACATTCAGCGGTTCTCTATAACAAAGACCTGTCCTCCAGAAACAACTACTCTACCAGAGCCTCATCTGACTTGGGGGAAGCACAATTATCCAACACCAGGTCACACTAGACTTCTTGTCTAGAGAGGTAGAAAAAAAGGGCTAAAATGTGCTTCTGAAGGTTACAGCTCAGAGACTGAGGCCCTCTAAAAACTGAGATATATAATCAATAATGACAGTGGATTAAAATCCAGAGGCTTGAAAGACACAGGTTCTATTTAAGTTCATAGAGAAACACAACAGGGGAGGAAACAAACAAGGAAGTTAGAGGAAACTGAATCCTCTGTCATGTTCATCTACAGAAATATTAAACACAGCCTAGCTTCTGGCCTGATTAACACAAAACTTCACACTAAAAGCCTATTACCTCTTCACTCTAAAGTTCCTATTACCTGACACATCATGTCCAGCTTTCAATACAAAATTACAAGCCATGTTAAAAGGCAAGAAAAACGGTCTGAGGAGACAAAGCACACATCAGAACCAGAGTTCAGATATAAAACAGATTTTAGAAATATCAAACAGGGAATTTTTAAAAACTATGATAGTTATGTTAATGACTTTAATGGAAAGTGTAGACAACATGAAAGAACAGATGAGTAATATAAGTAGAAAATTTGAAGGTCTAAGAGAGAATCAAAAGGAAATGCAAGAAATTTAAAATGCTGTAACAGAAAGGAAGAATGACTGTTCCAATATACAAGACACAGCCAAGGAAAGAATCAGTGATATTGAAGTGATAACAATAGTTACTTTCCAAAATGAAAATCAAAGTGAAAAAAAGACTTATAAAAAGGAATATCCAAGTACTGTGGGATAATTACAGAAGGTGTAACATATATGTAATGGGAATAGGAGAAGGAGGAGAGAGAAAGGAGCAGAAGAACTATTTGAATTAATGATGGCTGAGAATTCTCTAAAATTAATGACACACCAAACCAGAAATCCAGAAAGCTCAGAAAACACCAAGCAGGATAAATAGCAAAAATCTATACTTAGGGATGTCATGTGGAAACTGCAGAAAACCAAAGACAAAGAGAATATGTTGAACAAAGCAAGAGGAGTGGGAAAAAAATTTTGATAAAATTTTAACCTATGGAGGAACAAGGAAAAGAATTACACTGGACTTCTTGTTAGAAGCCATGAGAGCAAGAAGAGAGAAGAGTGAAATATTTTGTGTTAAAAGGAAAAACCATCAACTTAGAAATCTGTATCCAGTGAAATTATCCTTCAAATGTAAAGGAGAAATAGACTTTCCCAAACAAAGGCCGAGAGAATTTGTCAACAGTAGACCTACCCTGAAAGAAAATGTTAAAATCCTCAGAGAGTAGGAAAACAATAAATGTCTGAAACCTGGATCTACACAAAGAAAGGAAAAGTGTAAGGAAAGGAATAACTGAAGGTAAAATAAAAGTGATTATTTTTTTCTTATTTTTAATCTAACAGCTGTTTGTTCAAAGCAAAATTAGCAACAATGTATTGGATGATTATAGCATACAGATTAGTGAAATGAATGACAATAATGTTATAAGGATCAGGAAGGAGGAATTAGGAATACTCTATTATAACATAACTACACTACATATGAAGTAGTACAGTGTTATTTGCAAGTGGATTTAGATTAGTTGTAAATGTATATTGCAAATTCTAGTGCAGCCACTAAAAAAAAATATTTTAAAGTAGAAATAACATGCTAATAGAGAAGATAAAATAGAATCATATAAAATGTTCAATCAAAATCAGAGAAGGCAGAAAAGAGGGAACATAAAAAAGAACAAGAGCAATGAATTGAAAATGATAGCAAACATGGTAGATATTAATGCAACTATATCAAGAAAAACTAAAAAAAGATAGAAATTGGCAGAATGGATTTAAAAATCCTCAAGTAAATGGTAGTTGGAAGAAAATAATTTTAAATATGAAAACACAGATGGATTAAAAGTAAGGGGATGGAGAAAGATATACCATGCTAACATTAATCAAGAATAGCTATATTACTTTCAGACAAAGCAGACTCCAGAGCATGGAAAATCAACAGGGGTAAAAGGGGGCATTATGAAGAGGTCAATTCTCTACAACATAATAGTTCTTCACGTATATACCCTTAAAAATAGAGTGTCAAAATACATGAGGGCAAAAACTGATAGAACTTCAAGGAGAAATAGATGAATCCACTATGATAATTGGAGATTTCTACACCCCTCCATCAGTAATTGACAGATATAGCAGTTAGAAAATGAGTGAGAACAGAGTTGATCTGAACAGCACCAACAATCAAATTGATCTTTTCAATATCAAACAACAGTAGAATAAACATTCTTCTCAAACTCACATGGAACATTAACAACGACGGAACACATTCAAAACTATGAAATACACCTTAACAAATTTAAGAAAATAGAAATCATACAAAATATGCTCTCAGACTACAATGGAATTAAACTAGAAATCAGTAATAGGATGATAGCAGGAAAATTCCAAAATACTCGGATATTATGCAACATTGCTCTTAATAACACATAGGTCAAAGAGGAAGTCTTAAGAAAACTTTTTAAATGTTTTGAATTAAACAAAAATGAAAATACAACATCAAAATTTGTGGGCTATAGTAAATGTAGTGCTTAGAGGGAAATCTATAAAACTGATATATTACAGAAGAAGAAAGACCTAAAATCAATAATCTAAACTTCCACCTTAGGAAAATAGGGGGGAAAAAAGAGCAATGTAAGCCTAAAGCAAGAAAATAATAATAATAATAATTTACAACAGTAATCAATAATTGAAAGCAGGAACTCAATAGAGAAAGTAAACAAAACCAAAAGCTATTTTTTAAAAAGATCAGTAAAGTTTACAAAATTCTAGCCAGACCATCCAAGGAAAAATGAGAGGACAGAAATAATATCAGAAAGGAAAGAATGGTCATCACTACTGATAACCTGGACATTAAAATGGTTATAATGTTATAATAACATATGATGAACAACTCTATGCCTACAAATTTGAAAACTTACAGGAAATGTACCAATTCTTAGAGAGACACAAATGACCCAAACTCATAGGAGGAACAGATAATCTAAATAGGTGTATATATATTCAACAAATTGAATCAATAATTGATAACCTTCTTAAAAAGAAAGCACTACCCAGATCGGTTCACTGGTGAATTCTGTCAAACATTTAAGGAAGGAATAATACCAATTTTATGCACTCTCTTCCAGAGTACAGATGAATAATTGACAATTTCTTAGTCATTCTATGAGTCCAGCACTATCCTAATACCAAAACCAAAGCTATTACAGGAAAGGAAAACTATAAGCCAATATTTCTCATGAACATAGATGCAAAAATTCTCAACAAAATCTTAGCAAACTGAACCCAATCATGTGTAAAAATAATTATACACCATGCCCCCAGAGGGATTTATTCTAGATATGTAAGGCTGGTTCAACATACGAAAATCAATTAATGTGATCAACAGGATAAAGAAGAAAAATGATATGATCATACCATTAGATGCAGAAAAATATTTGACAAAATTCAGTATCTATTCATGATTAAAACTTTCACAAGTAAGGAATAGAGGGGAACTTCCTCAACTTGATAAAGAAAATTTACAAAAAACCTACAGCGAACACTAGTTAATGGTATGAAACAGATGCTTTCCCTCTAATATCAGGAACAAGGCAATAACGTCTTCTTTCACCACTCCTCTTCAGTATCATATGGCAGTCCTAGCTAATACAATAAGACAAGAAAATGAAGTAAAAGGTATACAGATTAGGAAGGATTAAGTAAAACTGCTTTTGTTCACAGATACATGATTCTCTATCTAGAAAATATCAAAGAATTAACAACAATAATGACAACAACAAAACCTCCAGGAACTAATAACCAATTATAGCAAAGTTGCCAGAGGAGAAGCAGGAGGAGGAGGAGGAGGTGCAGGAGGAGGAGGAGGAGGTGTAGGAGGAGGAGAAGGAAGACGAGAAGAGGAAGAAAGGAGAAGGAGAACATAGAGGACTGACACTATTCAACTTTAAGACTTAATATAATGATACAGTAATCAAGACAATGTGGCACGGGTGGAAGAATAGATAAATAGATCAATGTAACACAATGGAGAGCCCCAAAATAGACGCACCTACATAGAGTCAACTGATCTTTGCCAAAGGAATGAAAACAATTCAGTGGAGAAAAGATAAAAAGATACTCTTTCCAAAAAATGGTGCTAGAAGAGATGTACACCCATATGTTAAAAAAAAAAAATCTAAACACAGGGCTTAGATCTTTCACTAATTTCACCTTTCATAATTAACTCAAAATGGATCATAGAACTAAATTTAAAGTGCAAAACTGTAAACTCTACAACTACTAGGAGAAAATATAGGAAAAAAAATCTAGGTGACCTTGATCTTGGCAATGAGATTTTTAGATGCAGCCTCACAAGTACAATTCATGAAAGGAAAAAATTGAAAGGTTGGAATTTATTAAAACACAAACTTCTGCTCTATGAAAGAAAATATTTGCAAAATATGTATCTGATAAAGGACTTGTAACCAAAGTATACAAAGAATTCTTACAACTCAGCGATAAGGAATCAAACAACCCCATCAAAAATGGGCTGAAGACCTGAATAGACACCTATCCCCAAAAGATATACATATAGCAAATAAGCATATGAAAAGATGCTAGACATGATGTGTCATCAGGAACTGCAAATTAAAACAACAATAAGATACCACTACACTCCTACTAGATGGCTAAAATCCAGAACACTGACAATATCCAATGTTTGCAAGGATGTGGAGCGATAAGGGCTCTCATTCATTGCTGGTGGGAATGCAAAATGATACAGCTACTTTGGAAGAAAGTTTGGCAGTTTTGTAACAGGGAAGAACATTTTGTATTCTATTACAAGTTAATCACTAAAGGGATGTTGCCTATAAGCTTAAATTATGTACAATGGCCCATCTCTGGGAACCCTACTTTCCCAGTAATGAGCATTAAGCTAAAATACCCTTGTTTAGCTCACAGGAAACATCCTACCAGGCCCACCTGTGAATGACTACAGGGAGGAAGAAATTAACACATCCCCTCCAGAGGCTGTTGGGAACCAGGAAGTGTTTGACTTTACTCCCTCCCCTTTTAGTATAAAAGGAGCCTGAATTCTAACTCAGGCAAGATGGTTCTTTGGGGGCACGAGCCCACCATCTTCCTGGTTAGCTGGCTTTCTGAATAGAATAAAGTCGTTATTCCTTGCCTCAACAATCCGTCTCTCTATTATTGGCCTGTCATGCGGTGGCAAGCAGTACTAGTTTAGACTCTGTAACAGTTTCTTCCAAACCTAAGCATATTTTTACCATATGATCCAGCAATTGTAGTCCTAGGTATTTACCTAGTTGATTTCAAAACAAAAACCTATTTATATCAGCTTTATTCATAATCACTAAAAACTGGGAGCAACCAAGATGTCCTTCAGTAGATAAAATGAATCAACAAACTGAAACATCCATATAATGGACTATTACTTGGTGATTAAGAGAACTATCAAGCCACTAAAAGACACTGAGGAACCTTAAACACACATTGCTAAATGAAGGAAGACGGTCCCAAAAGGCAATATACTATCTGATTCCAACTATATAACATTCTTGAAAAGCAAAAACTATAGAGACAATAAAATTGCCAGGGGCTCAGGATGAGGATGGGGGAATAAACAGGTGAAGCGCTGGGAACTTCTAGGGCAGTATTCTGTATAATACTTTAATGGTGAATACATGACATTACGCATTTGTGAAAACACACAGAACTATACAACACAAAGATTGAACCTTAATATAAACTACTGACTTCAGTTAATAATAGTGAACCAGTCTTATTTCATTAATTGTAAAAATTGTATCACATACTAATGCCAGATGTTCATAATTGTGAAAACTATGTGAGTGTTGGGCGAGCAGGTGGTGTATGGGAATTCCATTATCTGCTCATTTGTTCTGTAAATTTAAAACTCTTCTAAAAACAGTTTATTAATTAAAAAACAAGATTAGCATGTGATAAGTATGGAAAAGAAAATTAGAGAACCATTAAGAATAAAGGCTAGGAGGTCAATTAGAAAGCTACTAAGGTTAAGTTAGAGAATGATGATGCTGGTTTAAAGTAAGGTAAGAGTGACGAGAATGAAGTGAAATTTAAAATTCAAAATACTGTGAGGAGGAGGACAGGGGGAGACACAGAAAAAGAAAGAAATGTTTATAAAAGTGTGGGTGGAAAGAGGTGACAGATAAGAGGAGAGAAGTCGATCCCTCAAATTTCTGGCTTGACAAGAAAAAAAGAATCTTCAGCAATCGTCAACACACCACTACTGTACTAGACAGAAATATCCATGGGTATTATAGAGATTCATCTTGCTAAGAATCAATAAACACTGCTTGTAATCTTGCTAAAAATAACAGACTAGAATTATTTTAAAGTTTTCTATGGAATTTCAAAGGCTTATAGAGACAATATTCTATCATGACGATGGAAGATCCCTAATATAAGAACCATGTCCAAATGATTTTCCTTTGTAGTCAGACCTTATGAAACATGGACTTTGATCATTCTACTCATGACGGATATAGCAGAATTAATTGCTGTTGACCACACTGGCAATTTTTTAAAAATCGGTATATCTGTTTAGCAATGGTAAAATAGACAGTTACCTGTGATTTCAAGATGGGAGACTCTCTGTGGTGTAAGCTGCGGGGCAGCAGCAACATCTCCTTAAACTCCACGTCTCTTTGTCTTTGCTCACACCCCTGTTGTCAAAACCTGTGATAAATGGAGGAGTAAAAGATTTACTGATATGTTTTCCTGTCATATTAGACAAGATATACAGAAATGGATGCTTGAAATGGTCATTAATAAGACATGAGTTGTCAGCATTGTATAGCAGGGCAGGCTAAATCCATTATGATTAAGGGCTCTCATCTTCAAGGTAATTTGCACTAAGAAGGTAGGCAAACAGCCAAAAGCCCATAACTGTACTTCCATCTGAAGGACTTGGAAGGAAAAGAGAAGAGAACACTATGTTTCAGGGTCTTGGTTTGCAGGAGACGCCTAGTCTGTGTGTGTGTATGTGTGTTCACACGTATGCCTGCAGGAAAAGTTTTTTAAAAAGCCACAGAACAGTTCTATTTGTGCACCTTGATATGAACTATGTGATATTCACTAAGAAGAGAGTTAAATTCAACAAATACTTTTGGCCTAGTGTGAGGAATCCACAGAAATAGAAACATGATATATTTTACTTGATGACATTTATTTGAAGGTTTTGTTGATCATACAAGCCATTTTGGACATTTACTTGGCTCAGCTTAATCTAAATCTCATAAAAGAGATTTCCTGTAAAACATCAAGTCAAATTTATTCATTTTTGTGGTCAGATTTCTCAACCAGTTAGGATTGCATTCATCTACATGTAAAAAAAACCCCTATTATAATATGGTCTAATTTTGTTCACCAAACAAGAAGTCCAGAGATAGTAGCCCCAGGCTGCTCAGCAGTTTCTTTAGACCAATAATGCCCACACAACCTCTCTGTCTGCTCCATCGTCCTTATTATGTGGCTTGCCTCTTCCTACTTTTTGACTCAGGATTATAAGAAGGTGTTTCAGTCTCAAATTCACATTCTAGGGGAAAAATAGACAAAGGCACAGAAATAATGCATGCCAGCTCAAGCTGTCTTTTTAAAAATGTTGAAACAGGATAGCAATAGCACTTCCAGAATCCCAATCCAACTGACTTCTGCTTACATCTCACTGACTAAGGCTGGGTCACACGACTACCTATATAGCTGCAAGGCAGCTGGGAAATTAGTTTTTTTTAATATGGGCACACTGCTGTCCCAAGCAAACTTACAGTCTTGGTAGCAAGTATTAAGGGTGACGATATTTATTGGATAGATGCCAAGCCAGACTTAAAACACTCTTTCCACTCTAAACGCTACTAGTCGTCTTTTTCTCACTTTCACATTTTGAAAGTATTCATATCATCTTCGCCTTTCTGCAGAGAGTGATACCTCAGGAATAATTGTTTTCTTGTCTGGTTACTTTGGCAAAAAACAAAGAACTATCCTTTCAGATAGGAAACAGTAGTTCTCAAAAGTAACCAAACATTTCTATGATTAGATTATAGCCAAATACAATAGAAAACTAATTCTAATAAAGCCCAACACGGTATTCTACATGTTATGATTGGGCACAAATTCTTTGGTAATATCACTGCATCCCAAAGACTTGTAGAAAATCTGGGGTCCCCGTAACCACAGTCAGTGTGATATCCTAGACTGTCTCACTTGTTTGCTAGAGTGGGTAGGCACCAATACTAACTTTTTTAAGAAACTGGGTCTCATGTGTAGCATACTTTTTGACAGATGTTTTTCAACTACACTTACTTATCCTATTTTTAGATGTCTTATAATGCAAACATAACTCTGTTTCTCAGCATAGGTAGGAAATATTTCTCACAGACTCCCCTATTGATTTCAAACCTATTCCTCGGCTCCAGGCTCCACATGTATATTGCTGTAAATCCAAGTTAACAAAAGGACTGGTTACGCATTTTACCACAGAATCAAATGAATTCTTTCCCTTTCTTTCCTTCCTCCTTTCTTTCCTTCCATCTTTCTTTTCCTTCTTCCTTCCTCCTTCTAGAGTATCTGATATGAAAAAGCATGAAAGAATTTTGAAGAATTCTTGGAAAATGGAATTATATGTGTCACGTTGGCAGTGCCAGAATTCTAGTCCTAATTTGTAAAGTTCACTCAGAGATTTCATAATCGTTCACATTTAATTTTTAATTGTGGCCATTTCTGAAAGGCAATTTATACAAACCTAGACACTGTCAAAGAGAGAGATAATTAGGATAAAAAGACTTGATGATACCAACAAGACAATATTTAAACCTGAAAAAGATACAAACTTCCCGTATTCTGATTCAAGAACTCAATTCCATAAGAATGAAATATGATGAAAACAATCATGCTTCGCCATATTCCAAATTAACTAAGCACTGACTCAGCAAAAGTCAGGAACATAACAGGTTTTGCTTGTAAAAAAAAATTTTTAAATTCAGTACGCATCTAAATCAGCTGACAGGCTCCCTTTATCTACATTGATTAGATCACATTTAAACGCAAAATGAAGTGTTTAATTCTGGGATCTGGACAAATACAGAGTCTAGAGTATGGTCAGAATAATAGGGGCCAGGGAACCACAGCATACAAGAAAGCTAAAACTGTTGAAAGAGCTGAGAATTTTTAACATGAAGAGGAATAACACTGAGTTGGGAGGGTAGGGAAGTGTAGGGGAAGTGGTTCAGGGTAGACAAATAGAAACAATATATTCATGGGGAAAACAAAATGCTTTTTTTTCCCAAAGCAAATGATGATGATCCCCGCTTAAATCCTCATTGGCTTCCCATTGTATTGTATTCCTAAAAACATCTGGCCCTGCAACCACTGCACCCTCATCTTGTGCCACTGGCTTTCATGCCTAATTTTGTGCAGATTTGCTGGCTTCCACTGGATCTCTGGCAGGCCAAACCATTCCTGATGATGCTCTTTTTTTTTTTTTTTAAATTTATGTTTTCATCTTTACTGCAGTATAATTGCTTTACAATGTTGTGTTAGTTCCTGCTGTACAACAAAGTGAATCAGCTATATGTATTCATATATCCCCATATCCCCTCCCTCTTGAGCCTCCCTCCCTCCCTCCCTATCCCCCCCTCTAGGTGGTCACAAAGCACGTAGCTGATCTCCCTGTGCTATGCAGCAGCTTAAGAGAGGAATGTGACAACCACTTTCTCTAAAGCAGTATTCCATTTCCCTCGGACACTTCTGATGCACCACCTGGTTAATGTCTTTCCCTCTCAGTATTATCTTCTTTATTTGCTTGTTGACTCATTTTTTCATTGCCTCTACACTAGAACATGTTCAATGAGGGCAGAGAACCCTTATTTTCATTCACAAGTGCGTTCCTGGGATCTAGGACGGTGTTTGGTGCAGAGAAGTTGCCCACCAAATATTTATCAGTTTAATCAATTATACCAGAAGGTAGAATTTGTTTCAAAAAAGAAAATTACAAGGCAGTGGATTTTATTTTAATATGAGGAAGAACAGGATAATCATCTGTGAAAGCAAAACTGCAGCTGTCTCTCATGAATGTGTTGAAGCCCAGCTTGAAAGCTGAGCAAAGATAATTGTTTTAGAAGCAAGTTGGAAATAAGTTAGAAAACTAAAGAAGCTGATCTCATACATTATTTCCACAATGTGATTCTATGATACAAAACAAACCAACTATGCTGTGAGTTCCTTGAAAGGAGAGATTTTTATACTCCCAGTGAAATACCCAGCTCAAGTTTTTAAATAAAAAAGTCATTTGGGGGCTTCCCTGGTGGCGCAGTGGTTGAGAATCTGCCTGCCAATGCAGGGGACAAGGGTTCGAGCCCTGGTCTGGGAAGATCCCACATGCCGCGGAGCAACTAAGCCCGTGAGCCAAAACTATTGAGCCTGCGCGTCTGGAGCCTGTGCTCCGCAACAAGAGAGGCCGCGACAGTGAGAGGCCCGCGCACCGTGATGAAAAGCGGGCCCCACTCGCCACAACTAGAGAAAGCCCTCGCACAGCAACGAAGACCCAACACAGCCAAAAATAAATAAATTTTAAAAAAAAAAGTCATTTTGAATGTAATCAATGTTGTCAGCTATATTAATAATCCTCTATGTATCCATCAAGGTCTAGTCAGGACAGAGAAGCAACGCCAATGATTCGAGCACAGAATAAAGAACTGTTAACTACTGTGGTTAATCATGGTAAAATGTGGCTACCAACCGATGGGGTGAACAGAGGGTGAACAGAAGCAGCAACTGCAGGGAGCAGCTGCCTCTCCGGGGATCTGGGAGAAGAGTGAACAAGGAGAACACAGAGGTTATGAGGGTGAGATTCAGACCTTGAAGGACATGTCAGGGCTGTGGTAAGGACTCCTCACCCACCTGTGCAGTGAAACCTGCAGGGCCTGCCATGAACTGAGCCACTCACCGCCACGGGAAAAGCAACACCCAGGAAAGAGCACTCCCTTCTTCCTCCAGCCCTGCAGCCTCCGTCTGAGCTCCACGCTGGCAGAGCCTAACACTAAGCCCCTGGCAAAGAATAAATATTGTTTGTGGAGTCCAGCTCCAATAGCACAAAGTAGGACAAAGAAGAGTGGGTTTGGTGCTGAGAAGCGATACATAAATAACTGGCACACTCCAACATTTTCCAGAAGTATTTAAGGCAGCTTTCAAAGGATCACATCCTCTAGCAACATAAAAGCAAACGTTAAGTAAGTAGTTAGAACTCTATAAAGGCAGGAAAACTAAGGCAAATCCAGCGGTTTTATGGATACACAAAACACATGCTTTAATGGCAGGTACCAGTTTTATACATATTACCGAACTTAATTCTCACAAAATCCTTGCAAGATAGATATTATCTTCAATTGTATACATGAAGAATCTTCCTGAAAATCGTGTTCTTATTAAGTTCTTAGGCACAGCCAAAAATGGTTACACACCAAAGTTTATAATTTTCATTATATCGAACTACCTCCTTGGGATGTGTGAGGAGTTGAGATATGATTAAGAAGAAAGACATTTAGAATGGAAAGTGCTGCCTTTGCTCTTTATTTTTTCCTTTTTATTGCTCTGCTATTTTTCAAGGGCAAATTTCCTCATCAATATCTCTAGCACAACGACGTATTAAAATGAGACCTGGAAACTCAGCAAGTGTGGTAACAACATATTACACACAGGTGGAACTAGCACACAAACCCCAACACTCCTCGTGGGAGTAGTAGAATCCAGTTTCTCTATCAAAAAAAGAAAATAATCAGAAATTTGTAGCTCTAGACCTATTGGTACTCAAAGCCAAGCTTTCAAACCAGCAAAACAACAATTAATATTTAAAGAAGAAATAAAAGCCAGGCCAGCAGCAAGCATCCCTTAGAAGTCATCAAAGAGACTATTTTTACTGAAACTTTCATTTTGTTGACCCATTTTTATGTACTTTTATTATAGGATACCTTTAGTCACACACTCAAGAGCATCATTTCAAAACTCCTTTAAGGAAAAGATAAAAATTTCAGGCACCCCTGAATATTTTATCAGTGTTCATTGATGATGATTCAAACTTGAGTGCCAGGAGAAAGCAACTACTCCTATGTGCAAGGAAAATGCCACACAGGGTTCATCTGAGTAAGACATACATTTGTTATTATTGTTCAGACTTATCCAATTTTGTCATTGTTGTGAAAAGCTTACATCCAAAGCCAATTTAGAATTTGTTTTTCTCACTGGATTTTCTTTATAGCTTCTGCCACCTTTCTTGCAATACACAACGGGTGGGTAATGAACAGAGTGAGGTGGACAATTTGGCACAAAGAACTAAATAATCTCAGGTATCTCAAGATGAGCTGGGATGAGAACAGTGTTGAAGAACCCAGCGACTGACTTTGTTCAAAAGCAAAGATCTGATAGAAGGAGCAGTTAGGCAGATCAAATGAGATTCTGTAGGTAAGAGCATTAAGGGAGTAGTAAAATGTGAGGATAAACCCTTAACAGGTTGAGTCATGAATTTGGTAAGCAGAGCATTCCTGAGACTGCAGACAGTTTAGCTTCTTAGGGGGATTATTTTTTCCTTATTTTAAATGTAAGAGAAAATATAGCAAGAATAAATGAAAAGCTGTCATCAATGAAGTAACTTAATCTGCTTAACTATAGTCATTGCATTTTTGCATGTTGTACAGTATGTTGGGTCTTCAAAAAATTAAAAACAGCATTGCTATATGATCCAGCAATTCCACTTCTGGGAATATACCTGAAAGACTTAAAAGCAAAGGCTTGAAGAGATATTTGTACACACATGGTCACAGCAGCATTATTCACAATAGCTAGAATATGGAAACAACCCAACAGGATGAATGGATAAGCAAAAGGTAGTGTATACATACAATGGAATATTATTTAGCCTTTAAAAAGAAGGAAATTTTGAGTCCCTCCCATTAGAAACTTACACAAGCCTCTTAGATAGCCTCATCCACCAGAGGGAAGACAGCAGAAGCAAGAAGAACTACAATCCTGCAGCCTGTGGAACAAAAACCACATTCACAGAAACATAGACAAGAAAAAAAGGCAGAGAGCTATGTACCAGATGAAGGAACAAGATAAAACCCCAGAGAAACAACTAAATGAAGTGGAGATAGGCAACCTTCCAGAAGAAGAATTCAGAATAATGATAGTGAAGATGATCCAGGACCTCGGAAAAAGAATGGAGGCAAAGATCAAGAAGATACAAGAAATGTTTAACAAAGACCTAGAAGAATTAAAAAAACAAACAAATAGAGATGAACAATACAATAACTGAAATGAAAAATACACTAGAAGGAATCAATAGCAGAATAACAGAGGCAGAAAAACTGATAAGTGACCTGGAAGACAGAATGCTGGAATTCACTGCTGTGGAACAGAATAAAGAAAAAAGAATGAAAAGAAATGAAGACAGCCTAAGAGACCTCTGGGACAACATTAAATGCAACAACATTCGCATTATAGGGGTCCCAGAAGGAGAAGAGAGAGAGAAAGGACCAGAGAAAATATTTGAAGAGATTATAGTCGAAAACTTCCCTAACATGGGAAAAGAAATAGCCATCCAAGTCTAGGAAGCACAGCGAATCCCATACAGGATAAACCCAAGGAGAAACACGCCGAGACACATAGTAATCAAATTGGCAAAAATTAAAGACAAAGAAAATGGTCATTGGAACATACATATTGATAATTACCTTAAACATGAATGGACTAAATGCTCCAACCAAAAGACACAGGCTTGCTGAATGGATACAAAAACAAGACCCATATATATGCTGTCTACAAGAGACCCAATTCAGACCTAGGGACACATACAGACTGAAAGTGAGGGGATGGAAAAAGATATTCCATGCAAATGGAAATCAAAAGAAAGCTGGAGTAGCAATACTCATATCAGATAAAATAGACTTTAAAATAAAGAATGTTACAAGAGACAAGGAAGGACACTACATAATGATCAAGGAATCAATCCAAGAAGAAGATATAACAATTATAAATATATATGCACCCAACATAGGAGCACCTCAACACATAAGGCAATTGCTAACTGCTATATAAAAGAGGAAATCGACAGTAACACAATAATAGTGGGAGACTTTAACACCTCACTTACACCAATGGACAGATCATCCAAAATGAAAATAAATAAGGAAACACAAGCTTTAAATGACACAATAGACCAAATAGATTTAATTGATATTTACAGGACATTCTATCCAAAAACAGGAGATTACACTTTCTTCTCAAGTGCACACGGAACATTCTCTAGGATAGATCACATCTTGGGTCACAAATCAAGCCTCAGTAAATTTAAGAAAACTTTAATCATATCAAGCATCTTTTCTGACCACAACACTGTGAGATTAGAAATGAATTACAGGGAAAAAAACATAAAAATCACAAACACATGGAGGCTAAACAATACGTTACTAAATAACCAAGAGATCACTGAAGAAATCAAAGAGGAAATAAAAAACTACCTAGACACAAATGACAATGAAAACACGACGATCCAAAACCTATGGCATGCAGCAAAAGCAGTTCTAAGAGGGAAGTTTATAGCTATACAAGCCTACCTCAAGAAACAAGAAACATCTCAAATAAACAATCTAACCCTACACCTAAAGGAACTAGAGAAAAAAGAACAAACAAAACCCAAAGTTAGCAGAAGAAAAGAAATCATAAAGATCAGAGCAGAAATAAATAAAATAGAAACAAAGAAAACAATAGCAAAGATCAATAAAACTAAAAGCTGGTTCTTGGAGAAGATAAACAAAATTGATAAGCCATTAGCCAGACTCATCAAGAAAAAGAGGGAGAGGACTCAAATCAATAAAATTAGAAATGAAAAAGGAGAAGTTACAACAGACACCACAGAAATACAAAGCATCCTAAGAGACTACAAGCAACTCTATGCCAATAAAATGGACAACTGGAAGAAATGGACAAATTCTTAGAAAGGTATAACCTTCCAAGACTGAACTAGGAAGAAATAGAAAATATGAACAGACCAATCACAAGTAATGAAATTGAAACTGTGATTAAAAATCTTCCAACAAACAAAAGTCCAGGACCAGATGGCTTCACAGGCTAATTCTATCAAACATTTAGAGAAGAGCTAACACCCATCCTTCTCAAACTCTTCCAAAAAACTGCAGAGGAAGGAATACTCCCAAACTCATTCTATGAGGCCACCATCACCCTGATACCAAAACCAGACAAAGATACTACAAAAAAAGAAAATTACAGACCAATATTACTGATGAATATAGACACAAAAATCCTCAACAAAATACTAGCAAACAGAATCCAACAACACATTAAAAGGATCATACACCATGATCAAGTGGGATTTATCCCAGGGATGCAAGGATTCTTCAATATACGCAAATCAATCAATGTGATACACCATATTAACAAATTGAAGAAGAAAAACCATATGATCATCTCAATAGATGCAGAAAAAGCTTTTGACAAAATTCAACACCCATTTATGATAAAAACTCTCCAGAAAGTAGGCATAGAGGGAACCTACCTCAACATAATAAAGGCCATATACGACAAACCCACAGCAAACATCATTCTCAATGGTGAAAAACTGAAAGCATTTCCTCTAAGATCAGGAACGAGACAAGGATGTCCACTCTCACCATTATTATTCAACATAGTTTTGGAAGTCCTAGGCATGGCAATCAGAGAAGAAAAAGAAATAAAAGGAATACAAATTGGAAAAGAAGATGTAAAACTGTCTCTGTTTGCAGATGACATGATACTATACATAGAGAATCCTAAAGATGCCACCAGAAAACTATGAGAGCTAATCAATGAATTTGGTAAAGTTGCAGGATACAAAATTAATGCACAGAAATCTCTTGCATTCCGATACACTAATGATGAAAAATCTGAAAGAGAAATTAAGAAAACACTCCCATTTACCATTGCAACAAAAAGAATAAAATACCTAGGAATAAACCTACCTAGGGAGACAAAAGACCTGTATGCAGAAAACTATGAGACACTGATGAAAGAAATCAAAGATGATACCAACAGATGGAGAGATATACCATGTTCTGGGATTGGAAGAATCAATATTGTGAAAATAACTATATTACCCAAAGCAATCTACAGATTCAATGCAATCCCTATCAAATTACCAATGGCATTTTTTACGGAACTAGAACAAAAAATCTTAAAATTTGTATGGAGACACAAAAGACCCCGAATAGCCAAAGCAGTCTTGAGGGAAAAAAACGAAGCTGGAGGAATCAGACTCCCTGACTTCAGACTATACTACAAAGCTACAGTAATCAAGACAATATGGTACTGGCAGAATAACAGAAATATAGATCAATGGAACAGGATAGAAAGCCCAGAGATAAACCCACGCACCTATGGTCAACTAATCTATGACAAAGGAGGCAAGGATACACAATGGAGAAAAGACAGTGTCTGCAATAAGTGGTGCTGGGAAAACAGGACAGCTACCTGTGAAAGAATGAAATTAGAACACTCCCTAACACCAAACACTAAAATAAACTCAAAATGGATTAGAGACCTAAATGTCAGACCGGACACTATAAAACTCTTAGAGGAAAACATAGGAAGAACACTCTTTGACATAAATCACAGCAAGATCTTTTTTGATCCACCTCCTAGAGTAATGGAAATAAAAACAAAAATAAACCAATGGGACCTAATGAAACTTCAAAGCTTTTGCACAGCAAAGGAAACCATAAACAAGATGAAAAGACAACCCTTAGAATGGGAGAAAATATTTGCAAATGAATCAACAGACAAAGGATTAATCTCCGAAATATATAAACAGCTCATACAGCTCAATATTGAAGAAACAAACAACCCAATCAAAAAATGGGCAGAAGACCTAAATAGACATTTCTCCAAAGAAGACATACAGATGGCCAAGAAGCACATGAAAACCTGATCAACATCACTAATTATTAGAGAAATGCAAATCAAAACTACAATGAGGTACCACCTCACATCAGTTAGAACGGACATCATCAGAAAATCTACTAACAGCAAATGCTGGAGAGGGTGTGGAGAAAAGGGAACCCTCTTGCACTGTTGGTGGGAATGTAAATTGATGCAGCCATTATGAAGAACAGTATGGAGGTTCCTTAAAAAACTAAAAATAGAATTACCAATATGATCCAGCAATCCCACTACTGGGCATATACCCACAGAAAACCATAATTCAAAAAGACACATGCACCCCAATGTTCACTGCAGCACTATTTACGATAGCCAGGTCATGGAAGCAACCTAAATGCCCATCGACAGACAAATGGATAAAGAAGATATGGTACATATGACGTGAATGGATCTAGAGACTGTCATACAGAGTAAAGTAAGTCAGAAAGAGAAAAACAAATATCGTATATTAACGCATATATGTGGAACCTAGAAAAATGGTACAGATGAACCGGTTTGCAGGGCAGAAGTTGAGACACAGATGTAGTGAACAAACGTATGGACACCAAGGGGGGAAAGCTGTGGGGCGGGTGATGATTGTGGTGTGATGAGTTGGGCGATTGGGATTGACATGTATACACTGATGTGTATAAAATTGATGACTTATAAGAACCTACTGTATAAAAAAGTAAATAAAACAAAATTCAAAAGTTAAAAAAAAAAAAGAAGGAAATTTTAACATATGCTACAACATTGGATGAACCTTGAGGACATTATGCTATGTGATATAAGCCGGTCCCAAAAAGACAAACACTGTATAATTCCACTTGTATGAGGTATTAAAGTAGTCAAAATCAAAGTAGTCAAAATCATAGAGATAGAAAGTAGAATGGGCCAGGGGGTGGGGGAAGGAGAAAACGGGGAGAAATTGTTTAATGAGTTCAGTGTTTTCGTTTTACGAGATGAAAAGTTATAGAGTTGCATGGTGGTGATGGTTGTACAACATTATGAGTGTACTTAATACCATTAAATCGTACACTTAAAAATGGTTAGGGTGGTAAATTTTATGTGTATTTTACCACATAAAAAATGGGGTGAGGGAGAAGAGTCTTCAGGAGGCATCCATTCATCCAATACTCTTGAGGTACATGGCACCCCAACTCTAGTTTTTTGTCAACTACACTGAAGTTTCAAGACAGCAAGCCTTGTGTCTATCATCTATCCTCAGCACACCTCTGTATATATGATGCTCAGTAGATACTGGTTGAATATAATTTAGTAAAATTAAATGGGATGGAAATGAAAGATAACAAGAAAATCAGTTTAAAACTTAATACTTAGCACAAGGGAAAAAAGAGCAATCTTGACATAAAAACAAATCAATCATATAATTAAAAGTACTTTTAGGGACTGTAAAAATAAAGGAGAATGAAAAATGTCATGAAAAGGAGGGTCAAAATGACAGAAATCTATATTTAAACATAATCTGGAAAATACTGACTATAAGAATAATAAAAATATCATTAAACATATGGGAAGAAAAAAGGAATATATTGTAAAAGTGAAAAAATCACAATTTTAATATCAAGCTTATGGTGCAATCTCAAATATCAATATAGACATGTCAATAAGTATCTTTGAAGCAAAAGATTATAAATCCATACTTTTATTGCTGTCTAATTAATTTATGTGTGAAAGCAACAGATTTTTTACAGATATCCCTGTGTTCATATATTCCAATTTATGCCTTTCTTGAGAAAAATTTATATTTTATATAAAAATTGACCAAGCGATAAACTACAAACAATAGTATAATAAAGGAGAAAAAATTAAATTAAAAAAACTTCAGGGCTTCCCTGGTGGCGCAGTGGTTGGGAGTCTGCCTGCCGATGCAGGGGGCACGGGTTCGAGCCCTGGTCTGGGAAGATCCCACATGCCACGGAGCAGCTGGGCCCGTGAGCCGCAATTACTGAGCCTGCGCGTCTGGAGCCTGTGCTCCGCAACAAGAGAGGCCGCGATAGTGACAGGCCCGCGCACCGCGATGAAGAGTGGCCCCCGCTTGCCACAACTAGAGAAAGCCCTCGCACAGAAACGAAGACCCAACACAGCCATAAATAAATAAATAAATAAAATTATAAAAAAAAAAAACTTCAAATACACATTGAAACCAATTTAAAAATAGAACTGAGTCATACGAAATGGGAACTGAATGCACAATAATCCTAAAAATAAGATGTTTGTAAAATGACTATATGATAATCTAATAACAATAATCTGGCTTTCTTATCCAAGCTTCTATATACATCATCTGGGGATGGAGTGAAAAGTGGAAGTAAAAGTTTAGTAAATGCCTCATTTTACCTGAGTGGAACTCAGAGAACATTTTAAAATTTTCATCTTGTTTTAATAATGAAAGATGTGTAAGTAAAAGATTTTACAAATTTTAAAAAGAACCATCAGAATGGTTGAAGCTGGTATTCATAACCAACAAATCATTTGGAACAGTTAAAATAAATAAGTTCATATAGTAAAGTATCAAAAAATAGAAAACATCAAATGATAAAAAAACAAATAATGGTTTTGTCAATGAATGTAAACAACTTGATCGTCTGTCTTAAAAAGTAATGACTCTCATAAAACCCAACAGACGTATTCCCAAAGACACTATACAAGCACAGGGCAGCAAGCACATGAAAAGATGTTCAACATCATTAACCTTCAGGGAAATGCAAATCAAAACCATGAGATACCACTTCACACCCACTAGGATGGCTCTAATGAAAAAGAGATAATAACGTGCTGGGAAGGATATGGAGAAAATGGAACCCTCACACACTGTTGGTGGGAAGTAAAATAGTACATCCACTTAGGAAAACAGTCTGGAAGTTTCTCAAAAAAAAAAAAAAAAAAGAACATAGATTTACCATTTGACCCAATAATCCCACTCCAAGGCAGATATACAAGAGAAATTAAAACACACATCCACACAAAAACTTATACGTGAATGTTTAGAGCACCATTATTCATAATAGGTAAAAAGTGGAAATAACCCAAATGTCCATCAAGTGATGAATGGACAAAAGAAATCTGATATATGCACACAATGGAATATTATTCAACCATAAAAAGAAGTGAAGTCCCAATAGATGCTTGGAACACGTATAAACCTTGAAAGCATTATGCTAAATGAAAAGAAGCCAGACACAAAGGCCATGTCTTATATGATTCCATTTATAAGAAATGTCCAGAACAGGCAAATCTATAGAGACAGAAAGTAAATCAGTGATTGCCTAGGGCTGGGGATGAGGGATAGAGTGACTGGGAGGTGATGACTAACGGGTACAGGATTTTGTTTTGAGGTGATGAAACTGTTCTAAAATTGTGGTGATGGTTGTGCAACTCTGTGAATATATTAAAAACCATTAAATTTTGTACTTTAGATCAGTGAATTGCACGGTATATGAGTTATATCTCAATAAAGCTGTTACTAGAAAATCTTAAAAAGCTATGAGATACCTTGAAAAAATACATGTAAGCTGAAAAGACAGAAAAAGACTGAGCAAAGATCAGTATGGAAACAAAAGGAAAAAGAGCAAATTAATTTCAGATAAAAAGAAATTTAAGGAAAAAAGTCATTAAGTGAAATAAGGCCATTTGATATTAATGAAGTAGGTAAAAACCACCACGAAGATATAAAAGTCAGTAACATTTACGTGCTTATAACAAAGTATTAACATAAATGAAGCAAAAATTAATAAAAATATAAGAAAATATTAATAGAACCATACTTTGCAGAAAAATAAACTAAGCAAAGTACAATAAATTATAAAAAAGTAAAAATAATAAAGATTTAAATAATATATGACAGAGTAAATGTTCTTTAAGTATCCGCCAAATGCAGCAAAATAAAAATCCTAATAAAAACTTTAGAGTATAAACTGTAGAGACTATACTCTCTAATTAGTGAAAAAAACAAAATTAGCAACACAATTTTGAACAGTAACAAACATAGCATTTTGAAAATTCAAAATTATTGTGATAACTATTTCCTAAGGCAGTTCTCCTCCAAACCCTGAAAAATATTTCCATTTACTTCCAAAATCTATACTACTTCTTCTCCTTCAAAAAAAAAACAAAACCATTTTCTAATGACTCCAGCCCAGTACCTTCTTTTTCATAGTATCTGTTATTGTTCTCAGTCTAATTCACAGGGTTATTAGCTTAATAACATATGGTTTTGTTTTATAATGATTCATACATGTAAATGCCTTGTTGACAGAGACACTGCAATAAATGTCTTCTATTATCTACATTTAAATATCTTTCTGAACATAGAAGGTCTCCAGTAAATCTTTATCAATTGATTTCATTGTACAGTTGAGAAAGGAGGACTGAAAATTAAGGAACAAGAGTTCTTGACCATTATTGAAAAGATTTAACGATTCTCGGCATGTCAATTTACCTCCCTGGATTTCATTACCCTCCTTCATTAAATGAGGTAGTATTAAAATATTTCTAAGATTCCTTCCAGTTCTAAAACTGTATGAGTTAACCAATAGGGAAAGAAAAGACATCTCTCAGTACACTACAAAATTTCCCTCCATGTTCAGTAACACTGGTTTCTTTGAATGTCAAGGACTCAAACAGATTGTGCATTGTTGAGAAGAGAGTCACCCTCAATTACTCATCAGTGATGGAATCTGTGGCTTATTCTCAGTAACCCAGTGTTTCCTTACTACCACCCACCCAGGTCCAGGGGGGATATACATGTGTCTGAGTATGTGTGTATATTTGCCTCTCTGACGACATTCCAAGACTAATATAAACACCTCCTAAATTACCCATTACTCTGTGTCACTCCTCTTTTCCATTAGAAAGAGGTAGCCTGTATTTATGTTTGAAGTTCTAACACTCTACCCTTTCCATCACCCCTCTCTTTTCTTTTTTTTTTTTTTTTTACCCCTCTCTTTCTTAAAGACTGATCTCTTCATCTCTTCTTATGTGGAGCACACTGCAAATATTTCTTTAAATTTAGGTATTGGTATAAGCATTCTATACTTATTTAATTTGGGGCTGGCCAAAAAGTTCGTTTGGGTCTTTCAGAAAAACCCGAACGAACTTTTTGGCCAACCCAATATTATATTAAATAATATATTTAATATAATTAATTGCTGTTTAATTAAGTTAATATAGTACATTCAATATAATTACATTTAATTAATATTATTGCATGAATAAAAGAACTCAAAGAACATATCAGAAGAGATAAACAGTGAGGTGAGATCATGCATGATTTTTATATTTCACTTTTTGTGTTTCTATTTTTCTACAGTTTTCTACAGTAAACACAATAATTATTTATGCACACATTCACACATGCCCTCGTTTACATGGAACCAAAATCAAAGTCCACACAACTCTTTACTACTCTGCATTTATGAAAAAGTTCAGATAAATACATATGAATTTACTCTAAAAACAAATATCTTAATATACGAATGACTTCAGGTTGTTGACATCAACTCTTGAGTTAATAATAACTCTGAACCTGTGAGAGTTCAAAATATGCTCATTTTCACGATAGTATACTTATTAAGGCAAGAAAGCAGACAGTATACTTGAGAAAGATTTTCAATTATCATGAGCAAAATAAACCACCACGGTTAAATAGAAAACTCAATTAGAACATATTCTCTAAACATCCATTACTCAGGCAAGTTTCATTTTTCAGGGTCTTGTACGGAAGCTTATATATACGTGTATATCCATAAACAAGGCTAATTATTCACATTTATAAGTTAAACACTAAAGTCCATTCCCAGATTTAAAAAGAATCCAAATTTATACTCTTACCAAGACTTTATATGATCATTACACATTCCTTTGCTCTATTGCTGAACTTAAATGTACCCATCCAATAAAGCCTATTTTACTGGGTGTGCTTCCATAAAACATTGATATTTTATCATATCGTAAAGTTAGAATTTATTCTAAATACATCACTATTTCCCTAAAGATAAATCCAAGTGAATCAAACATTAAATGATGTAGCAAAATGTATTACTGTAAAACGAAATTCCTCTAAACATGTTAATAATCTCTAATGTTGATATGTAAATGGCTGTGATGTTCTCTTTTTAACACTTCAGTCTCACTAAGGTCAACAGTGTTAATTCTCTCTCATTCCCATCAATTCCTATTAAATACAAAGAGAAGCACATTGTGTTTATGAGATAGGCTTCCTTTTCTACTCAGCATATAAGAGCTCCTATTATTCTATCTTAAAAGTTACTGAATGTACCTTTGAATGTTTGATAAGACAATGACGGGCATTCATCAATACGAGGCTTGCAGATTTTAATTCCAAAAATCATCAGTCAAACTCAAGCAACTAAAGGAATAAAAGTTTCCACGGATTAAAAATTCTTATTTTTCAGCTCCAATGTATTTTCAGTAAGGCTTGAGTGGGAGTAAGGAAGGTAGGGTATATTCATGTACTGTGGTAACAAATTACCACAAATTTAGCAGCTTAAAATAACATCCATTTATTAGGTCACAGTTTTGTAGGTGGGAAATCGAAGCAGGTGCAACTGGGTTCTATCCTCAGAGACTCACAAGGCCAACATCAAGGTGTCACCAGAATGGGTTCTTAAGTGGAGGCTCTGGAAAAATATTTGATTCCAAGCTCATTAAAGATACTGGCAGAATTCAGTTCCTTGTGGGTGTCAGACTAGGTATCCCTTTCCTAGCTGGCCATCAGCCTGGGTGCAGGGCGGGGGGTGTAGGACGGAGTAGAGGCACTCAGCTCCCTAAAGGCTGCCTGTATTCACTGGCATGTGTGTACCCTCCATCTTCAAATCAGCAAGAGAGCATCAAATCTCTCTGACCTTTCATTTTCCTACCAGCTGGAAAAACATCTCTGCTTCTTAAAGGGATTCTAAATAATTAGATGAAGTCTACCTGGATAATATCCCTATGTCCAGGTCAGCTGTGCCATATAACATAACATAATCATAGGAACGATCTCTCATCATAGTCACAGGTTCCAGGAATTAGAGTGAGGAATCTGGGGGAGCATTTTTAGAATCCTGCCTACCAAACAGAGAATTGGAAAAATTGAGATTAGGCTCCAGATGTTAGAGTTTATGAACTTAGATGCCAGGCCAAAGATGTCTTACTGGGGGAAGGGCATTCAGGGGCACAGTCTAATGCTATTAGCACTAGGAGGAGTGTCAGACGTTAAGAATTTTTTTTTTTTTGCAAATTTCACCCTGGAGAACTGCTGAGGGCCTCTTGTCATGTAGATGAGTCATTATAACACATTTTATCATTTGACAATTCTTCAAAAATGCCCCTCTTCCAAAATGGCCCCATTATTCTCTACTGTCTGATTTATAAAATATATGTATCTAATTGGACTTTCTTTTTGCTTTAACTTCTGTGTGTTGGGCGAGGGTGGGGATGAAGTCATTCTTCATTTCCCAGAACCTTGTAAAACAAGACTGTATACTAAATAGCACCACTGCTTCCTGCTACAGGGTGGAGAGTGGGAATGACTCCTCTGCTCTGAGCACCTCTGTTGGATTTGTGCATTCCTGGTACAAAAAGCTAGCAGATCCGCTTCTGGGGTCTGGTCCTGTGGAACGTTTTTATTTGTTTTATTCCCAAGCAATCAGAGTAAGTCATGCTTCTCCTGGTTAACCACTAGGTGTTACAACCTGAACACAATGCCCACGGTCCTGTTGATGGAGAAGCAAGATGTGGGGATTCAGTCAGGGCAGGCATGGCTGGTGGGGAGTGCGGAGGGGATGGTTTTTCCCTACCGAGTGCAAGAGGGAGACAGAGGCCTGCGATTTGTTGCTAAGGGTGGTACAGAGAAGCCTGTGATAGTCATGTTCAGAGCCTCCAGTGCTTAAGATGAGTGGTGTGCTGCTTCGGGGCATTTATGTTTAAAAAGCTCAGTGGAGCAAGAAAAGACAAGGAAGCACATGAAGATTAATTCTGAAGTTCTTGTTAAAACCAAACACTTTAATCCTGGGAAAAAGGGGGAAAAAAAAAAAAAATCTCTTTGTCTAGTACATTCAGCTGAGTTCATCTTCAGAATTACCAGGAGGCTGATACACCTGCAGTGAGGAGGGAGGAAGTGTTCAACACAATTTCTTATCCTCTGAGTCGGGTTTCAGTTCATCTACTGTGTCCACTGTGTCTGTCACATGCCAACAGATCTTTATTTGGAACTGATCACTATAATGATTTTGAGATTAACTTGATGAATCAAAAGAACCAAATAAGGAGAAAACTGTTACAAAAATTTGGGGGGGGGGCGGGGAGGGAGTGTTTATTTCCTGGCATTCTTTTTTTTCATGTTATTAGCTGTAAATGCAAAAACCAGGCAAGAAGAAAGAATGGGTCACAGATGCCTTCCTAAAAACATGAAGACCACTTAAAAAGGCTTTATGCATATAATTTTGAAATTATACACATTCGTTGCCAATGTTTTATAAATTCCTTATATGATTGAATCAATAGTCCCTCAACTGAGGAGTAAGTTTTTAGAGGGCAGGTCTATTCTTCAGTCACCATTTTAAACCAAATGGTAAATATTTATTATACATTTCTTGATTAACTGACTGACTCAGGAAGGGAGGGATGAAGGAGAAAAGGACGGAGAGAAAGAAGGGATAAGGAAGAAAGGAAAGAAGGAAAGGAGGGAAGGGAAGACTGATTTGGAACACATTTGGGGATTTACTATAGGTCACAGAAGGAAGTTAAGAACGCAAACACTGACTGAACTCCAATTACATGCACATACATTTGATCACAAGCACGTGATAATTCAATGCTTTGGTCCACAACTTACTAACCTATGGGGAGTCAACCTCCTAAGCAAATGAGTTTTAGAGCTTTGTTTTGCATTGGAGTCTTAGTCATTAAGTTTGGGAGCAGATTCTGGAAAGATTCCCCTGAAGCAACTATGAACAGTTCTTAGATAGACAGCCTCTTTACAGAGTAGCCACAGCACAGCAGTGAAACACAAGAGATCCATTTGGGGCCTTTCTGATTTAAACTATAGTTAAACATGACCTGAGGGAAATTATACTAAAGAAAAAATTTATTATTTCTTTATGGTGGCTTAAGGCCAGTGATCCCCTAAAACAGAGACTCTGATAAATGGTCCTATAATATTTGCATTTGGTGTTTCACTTGGAGATGCCCAAACAGCACAAGCAGCTGTATGTTTCACCAGACGTTGAAGGGGTCCCTTGAAGAGAGAGCTATAGAAACCTGCCCAAGCTTGCTCCTGTTGTCAGCAAGTTCTAGAAGAGATAGCAACTCAAGAACTTGAAGCATCTATAATCTACCCCCCACTTAGTCAACATATTGCAGATATCTACCCCAGATTTCATCTGAAAAAGAAGAGTTAAGATAAATTATCTGGGAGTTGCTGGGGAAATACCCAGAACATATTTAGAAAAATTCTGAAAGTGATGAAATGGATTCACGTTCTCTCCAGAATGAACCTGAGGCTTTGTCCAGGTCCACAAAGGCAAAGTGGAAGGTTGAATGGATGCTGTCATTCCTCCTTCCTGTACTCACTGTATACACACTGCTGCTTACCCATAGCACTCTCCCCCACGAAGAGAGAACCAGCTTTAAGGTCTTTCAAAAAAATACTCCTGAGTATTTTTCATTCTGAGTTGATCCACAAGTGAAAACCTATTTGCCATCATTTGACTAAACCATAATTTCAGAATTCTTCGTCGGTCTTCCCTGAGCTGCACACAAACCCCACGTTATATACAATCATTTTTTTAATTGAAGTACGGTTGATGTACAATATTATATTAGTTTCATGTGTACAACATGGTGATTTGGTATTTTAATAGATTACACACCATACACAAAAATAAACTCAAAATGGATTAAAGACTTAAATGTAAGACCTAAAACCACAATCTGACAATAGTTTGTATATTGTATCTTTCAAGTAGTTCAGAGTCTTTACATATAATTTAGATTTTACCCTAATTTATGCTTCAGCTTCTCCCATTTTGAACCACAATATTCTCTCTAGATCTTTTTAATCCCTTCACATTAATTGGGTAGTTGTGAAATAGACTCATCAAGGAATGCAGTGGTTTTCAAGAATGCCAAGTCACTAAAAGTCTGGCTTTGATTACCTATTAGGAAAAAACAAAAACACTGTTGATCATTATTTATGATGCTTCATTCTACAATGTGGGAAACGTTCCCTCAGATGAAAGTGAGTCATTTAACATTTATATTTCTCAACGGATATTCACTGAGGGAAAGTATACACCAATTAACGGGAAGGATCTGTCTAGAGATAAGAAACATTAAAATGAGATCTACAGAACTTCTGACCTCAAACCACATAAACGAAAGGCTTGCAAACATTGTCCCTGTCATAGCCAATGCACGGAGAGTATCCAACTCAGTAATTATGCCTTAGAAATGCTTAACCGTGAGCCAGAAAAATGAACTACCAAGACCTGAAGCCAAATGCCACTGCAACTGCAGTCTTCACTCTACAGAAGGAACTACCTCTACAAAGGCACTGCAGATTCTACGGCCTTTAATGGCTTTCCCCTTACTTCTTACTCCCCATATTAAGACCTCATATCTAATTAGACTCTTAGAACTAACAGAATGGAAATTTTTAGTTAAAATCATATATAAAAAATGAGCAAATAAATTTATTTAAGGTCTGGACCACCAGTGGACATGATATTACTACCAGACACACCACCATTGGAAAAGTAAAGTGGAAAGCTCGTTGGACTTGATGAATTTTGTTTATCCCATGATTGGCAACTTTCTTGCTGAGGGACCTTGAAAAGGCCACTGAACCTCTCTGAAGCTCAATTTTAAAAATACTAAAGGTTTACTAGGTTCCATGGACTCTACTAGACCCTAGGACAAAAATATGAATATAAAACTATCTCTTGCCGTGGAAAGCACAATTTCTAAAGAGGAGACAGAGAGATCAAAAGTGACTAGGTTTCCTAGGGCACGTAGTGAACATGGACCTCATCTTTCTCACAAATTTGTTTTATATCAACATGCTTTGTAAACTTCTATACAATGTGTATTTGTATGATCACTATTTAGTGCCTGTTGCACTAAAACTGGACTTCAAGGATGTTAAATCACTTGTCCAAGATAATAGCTTCTAAGAAATTGCAGAAATAGGGTTTGAAACTGGATGTGACAGAGAGTACAGCCTGATCAATTGCCAACATGCTATACAGCACCTCTTATGTGCTTCTCATAATAATAAAGTGGTGGTCTTCTCTAAAGTAATGTGTCATGCCTCAAGTATCTGCTAGGCCCTTCACCGTGGTAGCTACTTCCAATAGCTAATTCCACCCCTGGTTTCTACAGCACCTAATCAAGGGAGGAGAGAGTATGGGAAGATAATTGAAACTATACCAGTAAGAGTTATTCTCTATTCATTGAGAGCAGATCTTAGCTTTTGGCCAGCCTAGCTAGAGTCACTAAAGAGGAAACCATAACCTAGGGGTATACGGTACAGAAGTCATCCTGACCACACCCCTGACCACACCTCTGTGTCAGAGGAGATTTGGACTGTCACAGCATTAGCGATTGTGATTTTCTATTTATGTAATATTTCATTCATGACTGTTTGGGACATGATCTTTAGCTAATCAAAAAAACTTTTAAAAAAATATAGACCACTCAAAGATGAAAGCAGAAATTCAGACAAAACCAAAAAGGAACAAAACTCAGTTTCAGAGAAAATGTTACTTGACAAATCTGGAAATAACACAGGTAATAGTGGCCTAAGAACAAAGATATGATATGTAAAATCCAGAATGATCTGGTAAAAGCTCCTTAAACAAAATAAAGTTCTTTTTCCCAACATGCAGGAGGAGGAGAACCACTTCAAAGTGGGAAGTAGGGGAGAACCATGGTCTTAATAATAGAGAAAAGAAATTGTTTTTGCTGAAGAATGAATCACTGACTATAGGGAAATAGCAAAAGATACTAGTGAGAAGAATAAAATTTTTTGAGCATCTTCCATATTCTAAGCTCTGTGGTGGTTTATGAAGTTTAAAGACCTAATTTAGCGGAGGGGGGGAAGAGAAAAATAGCCTTGTGATCGGTGGGTGATAGAGATTAGCCCAGAGCACCATGAGAACACTTCTGAAATACAGCACTATTGAGACAGGAAGTAGAAGGAAAGGCTTCCCAGAAGAGGTTTCAGCTGCTCTAAGGCTTGAAGAATGTGTGGGAATTACTGAAGCAAAGGAGAGGAAGCACTTGGAGTCAAAGATGCAGAAGACATTTCAGGAGTTCCATGAGAAGTTCAATTAAAAACCAAATGAGAGGGACTTCCCTAGTGGTGCAGTGGTTAAGAATCCGCCTGCCAATGCACGGGACACGGGTTCGAGCCCTGGTCCTGGAAGATCCCACATGCCTTGGAGCAACTAAGCCCGTGCGCCACAACTACAGAGCCTACGCTCTAGAGCTCGCATGCCACAACTACTGAAGCCCGCGCACCTAGAGCCCATGCTCCACAACAAGAGAAGCGACTGCAATGAGAAGGCTGTGCACTGCAACGAAGACCCAATGCAGCTATAAATAAATAAATAAATAAATAAATTTATTTAAAAAAAAACAAATGAGAGATCTCAGGACATTGTTTCCTAGCCAGTGACATTTAAGGAACAGTCTACAGTGTTGTCACATTGAGGCAAAATATGTGTGTTTCTCCTGCTGAAACTGATTCTCATTTGGTAGGGATAAGCCTCCAAATTGATATTGTAAGGAGTAGGAAAACCACTGACTTCAAAATCAGACCTATTTGGATTTAAATCCTTATTCTACAGCCCCTACCTGAGTGATCCTGGGCACATGGTTTGACTTCCTCGAATCTCAACTGAGTCTTCGGCAGTTTCCTCACAGGTGTACAGTGAGGATTAAATGGTGTCCTATATAATTGTGTATAATGCCCTATATAGATTCAGTGCTTAATAAATATTGATATTATAATGATTGCTAATACATATGAAAGAACATTAAACTTGGAATCTGGAGACATTAAATGCATGCGTGACATTAGACAAGGTGCTAACCACGCTGAAACTCAGATTGCTCATTTATTAAAAAAGAAAAAAAATTTCCAGCTATAAGATTGTTTTAGGAATTACATGCGGTAACATCTAAGAAAGCACCTAGCACAGTATCTAGCACATATAAGGACATTAATGAATTTTACTTAAATATGAGTCTGAAATACCCACATTTAGAAACACAAAGTTTAATACAAAATGTGCTTTAGTGAATAAGAATAGTAAATTATTACTTTTAGTGTTCCTCTGTGTTGGGCATCTTTTAGACATTTTATATATACTTTCTCATTTGGTCCTAAAGGTCACCCTTTTTATTTTCTTGAGAAGTACAGTTACTTGCTCAAGTTCTCCCAGCAATTTTTTGACCATTTGAACATCTTCTTTAAAAGGCTTCTAAATTTTCAAGGGTTCTTTGTTTCACTATGGTAAAAGGATCTAAGAGTCCAGCTATGAAACCAGTTCCAAAGAAGCAATATCATCATCATCATCCATCGACCAACACCGAGGGGCTGTCACGCCTTTGAGGAGGCATGGAAATCCCTAACCTCTTAGAACCCACACTGTAGCTCTGTAAACAGATTCGTCTTCTTGATGCAGTATGTACTGGAAACAGATTGATAGTGCAGTTATTTGTGCTAGATGCATTCTGAGGACATTAAAACTGCATCTGACCGGGGTGATAAAGGAAGCATTCCAGAAGAGAAAGGACCCGATCGAGGTTTTGAAGAATGGGTAGGCTCCTGATAGTCAGAGTTGGGTGGGAGGTATTCTAACCTGAGGAAACCACATGGGCTAACAAGGGAAAAGAGAAAGCACAGAGAATATTCTGGGAATGATAAGCAGTAACTCTGAGAGGACCAGAAAGACCATATTGGACCACAATGAATAATGGAGATGAATAGGTGAGTTAGGACCACATTTAAGGTAGCCCTGACTACTAGGCTTAATAATAATTATAACTATACTTAAAATAATCATAACAACTCTCATTTATTAGCATTCATCAATGTCAGGAAGAAGATCAGCACTTAAATATTTAATTCCTCCTACCACTTTATGAGGTAGATATTACTACCTTTTACAGATGAGGAAACTGACATTCAGGAAGGTTGTTACTATCCCAAAGTCACAAACTAATGGGGGCAGAGCTGGGACTCAGACCCAGGTCTATCTGATTCTAAAGATGTGTTTTTAATGATTATAGAGTCATTGCCTCTTGAAATATTCTAGTATTTCCTTGTAAAGGAAAGGAATTTACTTAAAGGCTTTAATTTGAACCCCTTCCCCACAATTTTCTGAATGTTAATTCTCAGTCCTCTCCTTCCTTGACCTATCAGCATTTACCATAGTTGGTCATTCCTTCCTCCTTGATATACTCTTAATTCGCTTTAAAGGACAAAATACTGTCTTGGTTTTTCATGTGCTTCACCTTCTCCATCTTCTTTAGAGAAGTTTCTTCTCCTCAGCCTCCTACTGTTAGGGTTATTCAACATTTCATGTACCTCTTCTTGTCTCCATCAACACTCACTCCCACTGGTAATCCCATCTAACCTGACTGCCTTTAAATATTTTCTATGTGTTAATGACTCTTAAAGTGATATCTCTAGCCCAGACCTTCCTCTGGAAGTCTAGACTCATCCAACTGATTTCTTTACTTCGCCACTTGATTGTCTAAAACTGAACTCCTGATCTTACCCCATACAAACCTGCCCTTTTGCATTCTTAACTTTTTGACAGCAATTCTATCATCACCATTGTTTAGGTCAAAGCTGTGACATCATCTTTGGCTTCTCATTTTCTCTCATACTCCATTGTCTAGAACTTTGGATATGTTCAAAATATCCAGAATGTGATCCCTTCTGACTACTTGCCCTGCTATCACCCAAGTGTGAGTCACCATCACTTCCCACTTGGCTATGCAAGCCTCCTTCCTCCTATGCTGCTTCTACCGTCCCCCCTGATGGTCTATTCTCAGCACAAGAGCCACACCATTCCTTTCAACCATAAATCAGGTCAGTCAATAGCCCTATGTAGTTGATTTCCTCCTTTACTTCACTCAGTAGCTCCATAATGGCACTGGCCTCCTTAGTGTGATTCCCAATTTGCCCTAGATGTTTCTCCTGCCTGGAGGGTCCTCTCCCAAATATCTGCCTGGCTCTCACCTCTTTCAAGACTCAGCTCAGATCTCACCTTTCCAAGGAGGTCTATCTTGATCACCCTACAATCACCCCTTAAAACTGCCACTGCCCACCAGCACTCCTGGTCACACTTACCATGATCTCATTTTTCTTTTTTTTCCGCAGGGCTTACAACCTTCTGACCATATCATATAAATTACTTTTTTATTTATATGTTTATTGTTCGTTGCCTACTTTCCCCAGTAGAACGTAAGCTCCTTGAGGACATTTTTCTCTGTTTTGTTCACTCTTCCCAGTTCTCAAACGACTACAAATTGCCTGGTATGAAGAAGGCGTGCGTCTAATAAGCATTTGTTCACATTCAAGTGCTGAAAAAATGAAATAAACAGACGGACGCGGTTTGCATATTGTCCCCTTGGCTCACTTCGTCTCCCTCTCTTCCTGGACGTGTTTTCCAGGGGGGTTTGTCTGGGGAGCCAGTCCCTAGAGGGGGCCAACCCGTGGAGCAGCGCTTCGGGGCTGGGGCAGACCAGTCTCCCCCTCCACCCCAAAAGGGACGACAGAGGCCTGAGACCCTAGGCTGTGTGTGGACAGTGTTCTGGGAAGGTGGTGCCGCCTGGGCCCTGCTTCTCTGGGTGCTCACTAAGGATGAGGGCCTGGAACAATTCTCATCCACTAGAGGGTGTGGGAAGTCTGCAGGTCAGTTAGTGTCCTACAGGGTGAACCTAGGGGTGCTGGTGGGGGCAAGGAGGAGGGCTCCTCCCTAGAGCTTGGCCTGGGGGACATGGAGAGGGGCCAGCGGCAGTGCCCCCAGGAAGTCAGCTTCTTTAGTGAGGGGTCCCTCCCCCAGACTACTCTAGTCCTTTCTCTGAGCCTGTTTCCTCACCTTTAATTGGGGCTAAAGTCATGCCCGCCTAATCCAGGCTCACAGCAGCCAGAGGGTCTTTCAGGCACACAGGTGTCACCCCATCCGTCCCCCCACCCCAGCACTCGGTCCCCACACTGGCCTAGGCCTTCTGGAGTCAGGCACTACCCCCAGCCCCTGGCTTCCGCTCTGCTGGGGCCATCAAAAGACGCTGTGGCTAGAAAACCAACCCAGGCCCTTGCCTAAAGCCGCAGGGCAGGCATGAGTCTAGAAGGGTCCTTTACATACCCTGGCCTCTGGAACTGGCCCTCGGGGAGAGCGGGTGCTTGACCAGCGGAGCAGCCTGGACTTGGCTTCCAGAAGGAGAAGTGGGGCGGGGGGAGGCCCCAGGAGGGAGGGGGGAGGGGCATGGGAATCGACCAAAACAAACACACGAAAACAAAACGAAACAAAACCTCCCAACTCTTAGATGAGAACGTTTACTACTTCTATGATGAATCCTTCAATGAAATATTTACTTTTATCCCCCCAAGTAAAGTAATTTACATCTTCTAAGAAGTGACTACATCACGCCTGGACACTTTGTAAAACTTAGGAAAGGGGCAGATAAGTAAAGCAGATTGTCCTCAAGATGCAGGTCTTTCTACATGCAGGTCTTACATTGAAGGTGTATACCTAGCACACTGCAAGTGATCAATAAATACTTGCAGAATGAAATAAATGACCACATTTCAGATTACAATAGGATAGCCAGGATTTGATCTTGAAATATGTATGGGGAAACAAATTGAAAATAATTAGGAAAAAGTAGGCTTGACATCACAAAATGGCTCTGATTCCCAAATAGCAAGATTTCTTCTGCACATATTCAATGACAAAAGAGCAGGCTTAGAGGGACAAAAGTAGCCTACTTTCCCTGTGCTCTAACTTGAATGTGTGATGGGAAATCCATACAGAAAACACTATGAGGAAAAAATCAGAAATGTTAAAGATCAAACTTTCTCCAAGAAAATAAAACTAAGTTAAAGTAAGATCACAAGGTGCAGTATCACATACTTACACATATATGTGAATGCTCACACACACAACACACCCCACCGATACAGTAATAAAAAGTAGCCATCCAGTCTTAAAGAATAAGTCCAAGAAATTGAATATAATTAGCCTTCCTTTTATATATCTGTATTGTTGTTTTTGTGGGAAAATTTTATAAGTCAGCACAGAGTCAATACTGAGAACTCTATCTGTACTGATTAAAGTTTGCCCTCTAGTGAAAGGCCCTGGCCCCTTTTTGCCAAAACCCTCTTTACAGGTGAACCTCACCACTGTATTTCTAGATTTTTGAATGCAGTTTGCCTTGGTGTAGATTGAATTTTTGTTTCAGAGCACAAAGTTGCTAGCTTATAAGTATGTAATATTCTTTTCCTACGGTGTTTGTTTTGTGTGTGTGTGTGTGTGTGTGTGTGTAATTATCAAACTTTGGCTTAATGAAAGTAGATCACACTGATAGCTCATGATACTAGTCTCTTATTCACCAAAAGATCCATTTTTCTCTGCCTTCTTCTTAGCAAAGGATTAAAATAACAAATAATCATCCTCTTTTTGATGTCACATATATGGTAGCAGAAAATGAATTTTGTTATGGCTTGATATATCAGCATTCACTAAAATCTTCTGGCTTGACTGCGGCTTTATTTTTATATAAAGCTTAAAAAGAGGAAACAGTAAAGAGTGGTATAAGATATTTGTCATTTTTACAGCCTTACTCCCAACCCTCAGATGAGAAAGGTTACTTCTTCCTTAATGGATCCTTCAATAAAATATATTTATTTTTATACCCCCATGACTTCACAGTGTGCTGATATAGAAGTTTCCATGATATCATATATTTAAATCCTGAGTTTATTCACAATGTCAATGAGGGAGAGACAAAAGGCTGACAAGAAAAAAGCCCCTTGTATGAAAAGAACCAATAAATAACTTGAAAAAATAATAAGAGAAAAGATTTTAAGTTATAATAGGTAAATGGGTTTACATTTGAAAAACGACTCATTTAAAGTATTCTCTACAAATTTCTTCCTATAAACAATGTTTCATCAATTCTTGACATCCATAACAATAACGAAACATCCTTCCACGTTTTCATGTGTTATTTTCTAAATGGTAATAATAAAAGCTGTCAGTTACTCCCCTGTATACTACCAGAAAAGTGAACTTCTTTGTTCTATGTGGGACCGCATTTGCACATTATAGAACTATGAAATATTTACAAAGGGAAGGTTAAATCAATACAGCTCTAAAATTTGTACTTCAGTCTTCAGGGATTTATATCAGCTTGATTTAATGAAGTATGAGGAGTGAGAATGTTGACATACAGAAAAAAATATTTCGCTTTCTTCTTTATTGTACATACAGAAAGTATTGAAGTATATAATTCATTGATACCTAAGCAGTAGCTAATTATTACCCATTTGATGCCTCAAATCTCATGGTGAAAAACAGACACCAACTATCAAAAAGAGAAAAATGTGATGCATACTATAGTAAAGAAATAGTCCCTCCATCTAACTTAGCTTGATTGTCAAAAATCTTTTAAATTATTTTGTATTTTAAAATTCTATTTAATTCTTACAGTACAAAGAATAGTCCAAATATGTAAAGATAGAATTATATTAGCAATTTATAACAACTTATGCTTATTATATTCTTTAGATATAATGTATTTGAATTTCATATATTGATTATTTACGCTTACACATCTCAGTAGTATATATTAGAGCTATGGATAAATTCTCCTATAGCAGTATAGGACTATGCTCAATAAACAGAACAGAAACCTTTCCTCTTATTTGCAGAAACAGCCAGTCTCACAGTTTGTTCCAGTGAGAGCTTTAATGAGGATGTATAAAGGTTGGAGGAGAGAAGCAAAGAGCTTTGTAAAATGTATTTTCTTAATAAACAGATGAAACACACTTAGAATAATAAGCATTTATAAAAAGGCACAGGACACAGATATAGAGAACAAACTAGTGATTACCAGTGGGGAGAGGAATGGAGGAGGGGCAAGGTAGGAGTAGCAGATTAAGAGGTACAAACTACGGGGCTTCCCTGGTGGCGCAGTGGTTAAGAATCTGCCTGCCAATGCAGGGGACACGGGTTCGAGCCCTGGTCTGAGAAGATCCCACATGCCATGGGGCAACTAAGCCTGTGTGCCACAACTACTGAAGCCTGCATGCCTAGAGCCAATGCTCTGCAATAAGAGAAGCCACCTCAATGAGAAGCCCGCACACAGCAACAAAGAGTAGCCCCGCTATCCACAACTAGAGAAAACCCGCGAGCAGCAACGAAGACCCAACGCAGCCAAAAATAAATAAAATAAAATAAATTTATTAAAAAAAGAGGTACAAACTATTATGTATACAACAAATAAGCTACAAGATGTATTGTATAACATAAGGAATACAGCCAATATTTAAAAATAACTATGAATGGAATATAACCTTTAAAAATTGTGAATCACAATACGCTGTACACCTGTAGCTTACATAATATTGTACATCAACTATCTCTCAATAAATAAATAAATAAATGTTCAAAATAGCTGAGAATAACAGTAGCATAATAACAACTAAGAGCAAAAAAAGACACAGGATGTATAAAGATGAAATGCAACTTGCTTCTTTTGTAAAATTGATCCATTCATTTCAAGTTCACATTGTTACATATTATATATTTTCTATTACCTCATATAAACTAGAAAACTTCTGAACAATTAACATCAATTGAAAGATCAGACTGTCAGAAATGCTGGCCGTAGATGCCTTCAAAATATTCACTAGAAAGGCCCAATGACTGTAAACTCCTGATGTAAAAGAGATCAAATGGGAAAGAACAAAATTTTGATAAACCTGTAGTTCTGACAATTATCTCCTCTGTGACCTCTAAGATAAGTCTCTTTATCTCCCTTGAACCCCAATTATAGCCCTATAAAAGATAAATAAACTTGCTTTCCTGCTTACTTCACACAACTATTTTAAAGACCCAAAGATATAAAATAGTTTGCAGTCTGTTATGTAATTCTGAGGGGATATAAAATCAGTTTCACCTCTGTATTAAGTATTGCTGAAGTTTCCATTAAAACAACTCAAAAGTAATTAACAACTATTTATTGAGCACAGATCCTCCAGCACACATCTGTTAAAAGGTAGGCAACCAGAGCCTCTTGAGCGTGCAGCAGTGGAAAGAGGAAGTGGAAATTAAATTTGAAAAGTGAAGCAAACAAATTTCATTGCAGTAAACTAAACATAATTTTTTATTATCCATATTCGACTGGAAATGCTTATCTCATATTTTACTATACTTCACATGGGCCTCTTAATTAAGTAATAATTTTATTATGTGTCTTGGCCAATGTTCCCCAGAAAATAGAACATTAGAAATAGCTTTGAGTGCTAATGTGTAATTACGGACTGCAGTACCAGGGAGCAGAAGAGAGACACAAAGAAAGTGAAGCAGCGATGAAGTGGTGGTGGGGGGGGGCGGGGTGGTGATTAAGAAAACATGCTATCAGGTGGCTGCTGATAAATGCAATTGATTGCTTGATTTCCTGAGCCCTTCCTTTGAGAAAACATATGCATAGACTAAATCTCAAGGCCATTCTTTGAGTGCACAGAGAATGAGGAAAAGGGAAAGGGAAATCATTTGTTACTGACTTCTACCAAAGTTTTTGCTACACTGGGTATTAACTCTTGTTGCCTCTCAGAACCCTACAGTGACCCATGTTTAGTAAACAGGGAAGCCCTGAAGCGGAGGTGGGACAGCTATACGACTTGAGATTAGACACTGTTAGATTACACCCATGTGAAGTTCCTCAGGACCCAGAGCAGCAGCTGGTCCACGGACTATTGGAGCTGAAAGGATCAGAAATGGGGCAAAAGAGATGGCTGGAATCCCACAGATAGAGTACTTACTACAGTCCAGTTTTATTCTTACAAACACCTGACTAACCTTATCCTGCTGACATTCTCATGCTGCCAGTATGTCCCAAAATGACTACTGTGCTAAAATTTCAGCCTATGTCAAGTCTCCTTTGCTCATACCATGTTGCAACCAAATTAAGCACACTTTAGAGTCACGCATCGCTAAAGGAAACAGTCCTATTTATTGGGCATGGTGGAAAATACTATGAGAGCTCTTATTAATATCCATTATTCCACTAATAATTCCCAATCTCTAGTGCCAATGTAAAAAAAAAATATTATGATCTTGGTGTTTTCCTCCTATAAATGATACTAATTACTTAGCACTCTTGAACTAAGACTTGCACACTGCTGAGTGCCCATTAAGTTGCTTTGCTTGTTATTTCAAAGAAAGTCAAGAGGGAGGCATTTGAAATTATCATGTGAATGAGCAAGCTGTACACTTCAGCAGCCCAAGCTTGGACAATGGCTCAGCCGCCTTAGAAATAAGTTGTTCCTCCCTTTCCAAACTCTTGTCAATTTGAGCAAGGCTACTTTCTCCCTGGTCTCTTCTCTCCAATCTATTTTATCATTTAGGGAGAGAAGGAGGTGATTTTTATTAGCTGGCTCATTTATCTTAAGATGGCAAGATTTGTCAATAATTAGGAATCAAAATATTTTTCTGGCCAATTTAGGCTAATCAGTTCAAAGTGATTTTTGATCCACTGAACAATTTAAATTAAAAACAAAGCCAAAAATTATTGTATGTGCCTCGAATAGAAATGACCCATGCTTTAAAAATATGTAGCAAATTCTGTTTTAAAAATATGTATAAACATCAAAAAGTAAGGACAGTACTCTTGAGCTGAACGGAAAGACAGAAATTCTCAACAAAGAAATAGAAGATATAAACAATAAACAAATAGAAATTTCAAAACTAAAAAGTAATAAACCCCACAAAAACCTTACTGTATGGGCTAAACAGCAGGATAGAGAAGATAGAGGAGTCAATGAGAAGTTTTAGATAAATAGAAATTATCCAAACTCAACAATGGATGGTAAGGTTTCTATATTCCAAATAAAAAGGAAAATACTGACTTTAAGTATAATATGAAAGGTTAAATATATATTTTGTAATCTCTAAAATAACTAAGAAAAACTATGCAAAGACATACAGACAAAAACAGAATTGATAAATAAAAATGAGATACAAAAAAAAAATTCAAATATCCCAAGAAAGGGCAGGAAGGGGGAAACAAGTACAGGAAAGGGAAAAAAAAACAAAAAAGTATTTAAATTGTAGACTTAAATCCAAACATGTCACTAATTACATTAAATGCAAATTGTTAAATGCACCAATTAAACAGACATTCTCAGAATTAATAAAAGCATGAACCAAGTCCTCCCTGTGTAAATCTCACTTCAATTCAATGATACAGGTAAGTTAATAGCAAAAGGATGGAAAAAGATATATAACACAAGCACTAATGAAAAGAAATCTGCCTTCCACAAAAATTAACTCAAGATTGATCACATATTTAAGTGTAAAATGTTAAACTATAAAACTTTTAGAAGAAAAACTTTGTTATCTAGGACTAAGCAAATAGTTCTTAGATATAACAACAAAAGCATGATCCATAAATGAAAAAATTGATAAACTGACCTTCATCAAAATTAAAAACCTTTGCTCTCTGAAAAATATTGCTAAAGGAATGTAAAGAGAAGCTACAGACTAGAGAAAATCAACTGTACATCAGTTGGATCCTCAAACCCAAAACTCAACAGTAAGAAAACAAACAACGCAGTTAAAAACTGGGCAAAAGACTTGAAGAGATAATTCACCCAAGAAGATATACAGATGGCAAATAAGCCTACCTAAGGGTGTTCGACATCATTAGTCAATAGGAGAATTCAAATTAAAACAACGATGTGGTATTACTATGCCTCATCAGAGGACTAAAATTAAAACTACTGACAATACCTAGTGCTACTGATGAAGCAGAGCAACTGGAACTCAAATACACAGCAATATAGCAATGCAAAGGGCAAAGACTCCCTTATAAATTAAACACATACCTACCATATGACAGAGCTATCCCACTCCTAGGTATCCTAGAGAATTTAAGACTTATATATTTAAAACATATATAACATATAATTTAAAACAAATATATAAACATATATGTTTATGGCAGCATTATTCATAATTGCCAACAATTAAGAATAACACGAATGCTCTTTGATAATTGAATGGATAAACAATGTGTGGTACATTTATACAATGGAAACCACTCAGCAATAAAAAGGAACAAACTATTGATACACACAACAACTTGGGTAAATCTCAGCGTCATTATGATGAGTGAAAAACACCACTTTCAAAATATTACATGCTGTATGATTCGATTTATAAAACATTTGCAAAAATGTTGCCAGGGATTAGGGATAGGGGGATGGCATGACTATAAAGTGGTAGCAAACTGGAAGTTTTGGTGGTGATCGAACTGTCTGTATTCTGATTGTGACGATGGTAATAAAGATGTATATATTAAAATTTCTAGAACTGCCCACCAGAAAGTAAATTTTATCTATTTTGATTTTTAAAAGTTTTAAAAATTTAAATACATATGTAAGAAACCATGAGAGTAAATTAACTTTGCCCTGCAGAGGAAGATGCCTCCAGCACAATCAAACATCAGCTTTACATGTCCTCTCTCAGGCAATTTCACATAATCTTAAAAAGAACTTTAAGAAATGGCTTTACACTGTATTTCTCCCCAAGCCCCCCAGATCTTCTATTAATAATATTTTCTAGGCAGGTAACCTTTTAGAATGTAAGAATATAATCCATGCATCAAGTTATTCTGTATTTCAAATTATTAGTTCTTTTCCAATCAGTTATTATATAGCATCAAATAGCATTTGTAAGGCAAACTTAAAAGTAAACTAACCTGTTGGAAAACTAATTACTATTCAAAGCATTTATTTTTCCCTGTGTCAAAAGAAATGTGTGTGAAGATGATATAGACCTCCAAAGAATTTGGTCAACCTCAGTCAAAATTACACTGCCTTTGTCTAAGGATGACTTGAAACATCACACAGAATAATTCAATGTGGCACCTTTTTAAAAAATTACTCTTTTCCTGTCTGCTTATAATTGCAACTTATTAATACCCCACGTGATATCTGGACCATGTTCATGATGATGACACATATTAGATAGGAATGATTTTTGGATACAACAAAGGCAGCATTTTTCATACATATGACCTGGTAGTGAGAGACTTTAAATTCCATTAATGATTTCTTGAGACAGTAGCCTCCCCACCGTGAAGTCCAGGGAAAGGCGTGCATTTGTTGTTAATATATTATCTTAATGTTCCAACCATCTACCTAAATAAAAACCAGGATCGGGAGATATTAAAATAAGTGTCATTTCAAGGAACTAATTTTTTAAATTAATTAATTTATTTATTTTTGGCTGCGTTGGGTCTTCGTTGCTGCGTGCGGGCTTTCTCTAGTTGCGGTGAGCGGGGGCTACTGTTCGTTGCGGTGCGCGGGCTTCTCATTGCCGTGGCTTCTCTTGTTGCAGAGCACGGGCTCTAGGCGAGTGGGCTTCAGTAGTTGTGGCATGGAGGCTCAGCAGTCATGGCTCACAGGCTCTAGAGCACAGGCTCAGTAGTTGTGGCGCACGGGCTTAGTTGCTCCGTGGCATGTGGGATCTTCCCAAACCAGGGCTCTAACCAGTGTCCCCTGCATTGGCAGGCAGATTCTTAACCACTGCGTCACCAGGGAAGTCCCAAAATAAGTGTCATTTCAGAGAGAGAGATAAATTAAGACGTAGAACTCCTTAGCCCTCTTCAATAACTAAATTCAAGAAAATTTAATAACTAGCATAGGAAAATCTTTTCTTCTATCGTTGTATTTTGGCTTTCTTACTACTATTTCTAGGTAAAGGACCAAGTTTTTGAAAGCTACTGGCATAAACAGGAAAACACTGAACTGGTGATTATGTTTGACAGTATAGTGAGTTCAATACTCGACATGGCAACTAGCAGTCCGCTAGTTACTACTGTCTTTGATACTTGACCCAGCGTGAGCAAAGAATCATCCAGTCAACAGCACATCTGATAACACGTTTGCGGCTGTGGACATTAGTCTCACCTGTCATAGGTAAAAGGAAATCAAAATTTATACATAATGGCCTAACCTCTATTTTAAGAGTGTATTCTTGCGTTTCTGAAATCCCAGAATAGGTTGGTTTGGTTTTGTTTGGTTGCACATTTTCTTCTTGGAATGCATGTCTCTTCCTTCTGGGCTTGATCATCAAGAAACAGTCTGAGCTATTATATTCCACCTGTGCTGCTGTCTTTGCCTGCCTCGGACCTTAGGACATAATCTTATATTCCACAGACATGACTGTAAGTGCACTTTACAGTCATGTCAAGTGCACCCTAGGAGGCTTACACAGCTGATCATCATCTCTGGCAAAACTTGTAGTTCTCTAACATTGCCTTTGCCCTCCAGTTTCACGTTCAACATGAGACACAGGAGGGCAGGAGAAAGAGCAAACCAAGAACTAGCTCCACATTGGAGCAAATGAAGAGATCAAATGCTAAGTCTTCCTCAGACTCAACAGTTTATCAGAATATGGGACTAACAGAAGTATTGTAAAAAAGTCTTACTCCTTCTGAACAGGGATGCTTTCTATGCTCCAACATGACACATTAACTCTGACCTCACATAAGTCTTTTTTAAAGACTATTTCACCCATTGACTTAGTCTAGTTTCTAGTCCTGGTATTTCTATGCCTTCTACATCTTATGGTACAAAAGAGGCTAACAAATTGTACAGTATGAATTTACACATAGTCTGCATCTGAAATTTTGCCAGATACTAAGTATATAGAGACAATTAACACCTGGTTGCTGTCCTCTATGTGTTTATATTAAAATGGAGAAGGCATACATAGAAAAACTAAGATCCAGTATAAAGAGAGGAACATAAACAGATGTTCACAGAGAATGGCGTGAAAGCCCAAGAGAGTGACTTACTCTTACACGGGGCAGTCAAGAAAATACACCAGGCTATGACACAGACCATGGAACCAAGTCAGATCAAGAAGTGGATAAAGGACATCCCAAACCCAAATTCCTCATCCTATTAAATGTTTCCAGTTAGTTGGCAGCACCTGTTTTTCAATGGATTCTTTACCTTATAGTGTAATCAATATTCTTGCTCATGTTGTTAATGGCCTTTAAAACAAGTATGAATAGAAGTATTGTCAGTTAACAAAAACGGATCTTCATCCTGAAAAAGAATATTGGTAGCGCTGCAGTTCCAGAGTACTTTCTGAACAGTATTGTCTGTTTTCAAGCTGTAAGTTTATAATATATATATATTGATTTAAGTGCTAATAGAGGTTAGGGCATACTCAGGATCAGGCAGGGTTCTAAAAGCTTTACATTTACTGTATTTCTTTGGTTCTAAGATGTACATTTTTTCACATTTTTAACAACCTCTGAATTTGGAATATGCCTTACACATGCTGGCATATAATAATTTAACAGGCAGCATTTTCTCTTTCTTATTAGTACATGAAAGAACGCTGAGCGTTATAAATTAATAACATCTTTGTATTGATGAAATATAGTAGTAACTCATTCAATATTTATATCAATCCTATGTAAAATCCCCATTTTACAGAGAAATTAACACACTTGCTTAGGTTCGCAGAGCAAATAAGCACCAGAGCCAGGGAGTATGGGTTTCCAAGCTTGTGCTCTCGGCCGCTATCCACAATGCCTCTCAAACGACATTGCACAGTACAAACCAGACCTTTCACTCCTCTAATAAGATCACCCTTACCAAAAAGAAATATAAAACGTCCTGTTTGTGTTAATTTATGACACAAAATGTTGCCATAGTAGTGTGATTAATAAACAGTAATAATCACACACACAGAAAACAATGGTTTGTCATGAGATGATTAAGATGACCATGGGAGAAACAGAAACCTCCAAGCAGTGATACAAAGACTCCAGTGCTTTCTACATATGGAAGGAAATTATGCACAATTGTCATCTTCACTTCCATATTAGAAGTTGTGAGGGATCAGGCAGAAAGCATCTGGCAGGAACATTGTAGAAAAGATGCCAACAGTGAGTGTATGGTAAAGCTAGCCATTACTTAAGACAGGGTTTTTCCACCTCAGCACTACTGAGATTTTGGAACTCTGTTGTGGCGAGTACTGTTCTTTGTAATGTGGGATGTTTAACAGCACCCCTAGTTCTACCCAGTAGATACCCTTAACACTCCCCCAGTTGTGACAAGCAAAAATTTCTTCAGATATTGTCAAATGTCCCCTGGGAGGCAAATCACCCTTTGTTGAGAGCCACTGATTTTAAGTCTCTTCTATCACCTGATACATTCCATGGCATGTAGAAGATGATCAATGTATGACAATTATGACAGAAATGAAGGATGGATAGATGGGTGAAAGGAAGGAAGAAAAGGCAAGAAGGAGAGAAAGAGGGAGGGAATTGGGAACAAAAGGATTCTACAATATTTACTAATATTCATTGGCAGATAATTTCCAGTATAAACTGAGAGACTAGCTAATAATCAATACTCACTATAAACCAAACAGGAAACTCACTCCTAATTCAAAACCAAATTTTGTAGCTCTTATACGTTATTTTAGAAAGCATGTAAATAAAACAACCACCGGAGTGAAAAATACTGTCCCTCAGGAGTGCAACGGTTATAGATCTGATCTCCTTAAGTATATTATAGGTTTACATAAAAGAATTAATAAACAATGTTATTGATAGACATATGTTCATTTCGCTGAGATAAAATTATAATTGAATTGATAGGTAATGGCCCTTTAAATCATGAGTAAAGCTCAAGTGTATTAGTGCATGAACCTCAAGGCAGAATTTCTCTGCATTAGTCGTATTACTATTGATATGCTGTCATACTGATATTAATACTCCTACATGAGGCTACATCAATAAAGTGTTAAAGTTTTCATATTTTCTGTTCTTATGAGAAAATTTTAGAAAATATAATAGAAAGGAATAGCTCTGTGCTAACAATATAAAATAAACCTATTCCAACTGCATTCACTTATTTAATAAATATTTATTGAGCACCAACTCAGGAATTCTGATATATTAAGATTTTGCTTGAAATATATCCATAATAATAAAAACCTAAATCTATAAATAGTTTCAGCCACATGTAATTAATACATTGTATTTTTATTTGCATTGATACATTCCAATTATAGATCAGGATTTCTTAGCCCTAGAGTAAAATATATAGTTTAATATAAAAAGTGTTAAATGGTGCCCCCCCAAGATATTCTATCATTAGTTAAAGTAAAACTACTTTCACCAACATTCTTTCTCTCTCTCTCTCTGTGCTCACAACTACTCTGTATCACTAAGTTGTTTTTTTTTTAATCATTGGTTTTGTTCTTATTATTGTATCTGTTTTAGAGATGAGCAAATGGAATTTCAAAGAAATTGAGTAACTTGGCTAAGAACACTTCACATCTAGTTAGTGAGAAAAATAGTGAAATATCTCAGTGAAATGAGCAAGTTTTTTTGTTTTTGTTTTTTTGGGTTTTTTTATCATTCTTAGCACCATTTCCATCACATAATGTTTTCAGACAGGCTGGGACCTGGGACCCTTCCCTGCAATGCTTGCACCTGGACACACCTCTCCTTGAGCAACAAAATACAAAGAAACTGTCTGGGACCAAAAATAACTGCGTGCATGCGCAGTTAGGGCAAATTCTGGACCCAAAAGATACAAAGAGACCAAAAAAAACCCAACTGCCACTTTTGAAGAGCCTGGAGCAAAAACAAGGTGTCGGAGCAAAAGCAGGGTACTGCACATGCCCCCTGCACACACCACCAAGGGGGTGGGCAAACCATCTAAGCCACCTCTGGACACACCCCTACCCTCACCCCATGTAAGAAACAAGTTCGCCCCCCTCGGGGAGCGAGCAAGAGAACCTGTGGTTCATTCTCGCTGCCCCTCACCTGCTGCAGCAGGGGCCCCAATAAAGCATTGCCTGAATTTCTTGTCTGGCCTCTAGTCAATTTCTATTGCCTGGGGAAGGCCAGAAACCCTGGTTGGTAACAGTTTCATCCATTTCTTTTGTAATAAAATCAGATTCTTCTGACTTTCCTGTTAAAAGAGACAGATACTCTTAGAGCAACGCTTTTCCAATGGGATGAGCTATCAAAATCATCTGAGTCAGTAAATCTGGGTTGTTCACTATCCAGGCTTTGAGAAATACTGCCTTTAAGGAATAATATATTCATATTGTGGAAACAACAAGTGTCCAACAGTGGATGGCTGGTCAAAGAAAATGCAATATATCTATATCTATATATATATACATATGATGGAATATTATTCAGTCATTAAAAAATGAATGAAATCTTGCTGTTTGTGACAACATACATGGCTCTAGAAGTCATTATACTAAGTGAAATAAGTCAGATAGAGAAAAACAAATACCACATGATCTCATGTATATTTAGAATCTAAAAAAACAAAAAACAACTGAGCTCATAGATACAGAGAACAGACTGGTGGTTGCCAGAGGTGGGGGGTGGGAAGTGGGGCAAGTGGATGAAGGGAATGAAAAGATACAAACTTCCAGAAATAAAATAAGTCATGGGGATGTAATTTACAGCATGGCAACTATAGGTAGTAATGCTGTATTGCATATTTAAAAGTTGCTAAGAGAGTAGATATCAAAAGTTCACATCAAAAGAAAAATTCTGTTACTATGTATGGTGACAGATGTTGACTTATTGTGATCACAATATATACACATATCATATCATTATGTTGTACACCTGAAACTAATATAACCTTGAATGTCAATTATACCTCAATTACAAAATAGTATAATTTAGGACATTTATAAAGGTAGACTGATCAGAAAAAAAACTAATAATAAATGCAAATAAAGTTTAAAAAGAAATACTATATTCATATTTTAATATTTGGAAGTGAATTAGTGTGTGATAATATATTCTCCAAGGTTCAGAGCAATTGCTTAGAATTGTTAACCAAAATTCAGAAACGGAGACCTGATTGAAATAAAGAAGCATTTGTTTAGGGGCTGTTAGGACTGCAGCCCTGGAGACACAGATTCAAGAAGCATTTGAATTGTGTTCTGTCCAACTACAAAATGTGGGAGATTTATATAGGCAAAAAACTGCAAGGTTACTTAAATTATTTGTCAAGAATTAGGATTGGAGCTGGCAAGAAGTAAGGGTGCTTGTTAAGAAAGGATTGGTTGGGGTCTGAAATGATTGCATAGTTTCATAGTGGGGGAGACTTTGAAACTACAAGGCTGTAGCTGGCAGCTGCTGGCAGATACTGTTTTGAAAACGGCTGGTGGTGTCCTTGAGTTTGATACAATTCAGAGAAAATTGGAGTTTTCAGTGATCCAGGAATGTGTCTGAAACCACATCCACAATGACCACCCAGCTCCATTTTGGATGCCTGAACCCTAGTTACCCCATTTTGATTTTTAAGTGATCTTAAATATGTCGTCAGAAAGAAGGTAAATAGGAAAAATGTAGCAGACGGGACTAAAACAGGAGGAAGGTCTGTGAAAAAGTAGAAGCAGGTAGTTAAGACAAATTCCACTGACTGTTTAAATTTGCTTTTCAAACATCCCTGACACTGGAGCATACTTTTAAGACTATATTTATACTTAGCCATCCATTTTGAATTAGAAATCCCACTTCCCTCCAGTTTCTTTCATAGTGATACCAAATACATAACCAGATTTCCAAAGACTGATTTTCTTAGTGCTAATCCAATGTCATCCTGATCCTAAGTGTATATCACAGTAAATCTTTAAAAATGTAGTGTGTCCTCTGTTCTATATCTTAGACGTTCTTGGCCTATTTGGCAGTCTTGTAAAACTTTTAGTAATTTTTCTCTCAATGCAAGGATGATACAATAGCAGAGGCTGAAATGGTAAGTCCCCTTAACATTTCAGTCAGTAGAAAGGAGGAAAGAAAGGACAAACACAGTCAAGAGAAGTCATTGTCTAGAAAATAATAAAATTCCACATTTATATGGTGCTTTGGAGTATTCCCAAGGTATTTGCACATATACCAGCTTTTCTGATATAAATCTATAAAGCAGGCAACAAGATCCATAGCCTCATTTTGCGTAGGAGAAAATCAAGATTCAGGGATGTGAAATGATCTAACCAAGGCCACATGCTTAGAAACAGCAAAAGAGCACGGATTGTCTGACTCATAAACCACAAAGCCTTCCCACACAGTACATATAAAATACTTAAAGGGTTTTACATCTCCCCATGCTTCTTCTCTGCCTTCTTTGTTGTTTTCTATTTCTTCTTCGGCCATACAATGTCTTCATTCTTTCCAGGATATGCCGTAGGCCCTCTGCTCTTCTTCCTCTACATTAAGATTAATTTCCTTATTACCAACACTATCCAAGTTTTCTCCAACTCCATCCCTATAGTCATATCTCCAACTACCTACTGAATATTTCTCCTTAGATATCATATAGACGTATATAACTCTGAGTGAAACTGAACTCAACATATATACCAGTAAACCTGCTTCTCTGCCTGTATTCTCCGTCTCATAGGGAAATGACATCGCCGTGAACTCAGTTGCCCAAGGAAAAAGTCTGGAAGTCTTCTTAGATACTTCTTACTCATTGCTCATGCCTCATGTCCAAGTACACATGCCACAGTTCTGGTGGATTTAACCTCTATAATATTGTCTATCACCTTCCCCTCTTCTCAATTCCTATTGCCTTCCTTCATCCCTTTATTTTCTCTTTCCTGGGTTATAATAATATATTCCTAACTGGTCTGTCTTTAGTTTCTCTCCGATTTCTACTGCTCATAGCTGCCAAAAAATCTTTCTGAAGGTAAGTCTGTTTATGTAGATCCCACACCTCCATGGAGAACTTGCTGGTGCTTTCATGATAAACAACCACTGGTTTAGTTCCTAAGACCTTTCATGATTTTTGCTTCTAGCCACTTTGCTGACTCATACTTCTACCAGCTAGCTCACTCTGGCCATATGCAAACTTCACTACAGCCATGCTGAGCTACTAACAATTACCCAGCCTTATCATGTGGTTCTGTCTTCCAAATTGCCTGGAATTTATTCCTTATCATTTATTCCTTATCTCCATTACCTTTACATAGTTAATTCTACTCTTTTCTTTCCAGAACTCAGCTCATACATCACATATTCCAGAATACATTTCTCTGTTCATCTAATATACACGGCCCCCACTGTATTCCCATTTACTGAGTCACAAAATGTTCATACTATTCAATCCACTTATTTATTTTTAAAAGTTCTATAATACAGGAATGGTGAAAAGCATGAAAAGTCATTGGCATATTACAGGAAAACACAAAACTTTTTATACTCTCAACTTCTATAAGACTTCTGTACTCATTATACAACAACATTAAATTACTTCATTACTTCAGTTTTTTACATCTGTACATCAGCTAAAGAATGAACATTTTAACCTATAGTTTTCCTCTTAGAAACATTCGTATTTGTCAGTGTTGCCATCATTTTTTCTCTTCAGCAATGTTTGTGCAATTATTTTGATATATTTTTGAATGTTTTATTTTACAAATAATGTAAAAATTAGTAGAAAAGATAAAAACTAAATTGCTGATACGAATAAAAAATACTGGTTTCACAAATGTAATAAATTTGCAAAAAAGGAAGAAATCAGGAAATTTTTAGCTTCAGTCAGTCACTCACGAGAATTAAACTAGTCGACAGTGTTCTACTGCAAATAAAAGAAAAAAAGCTTTCTGTGAGTAACTGTTGAAAACATATTGTCTTAAAAGAAGTATAGTTATAGATTTCACAAATTTTTTAGCTTTGGGGAATGAGATATCCCTTGTAACTTGTAAGTATATTGTACAAATTTCATGCATTTCCCTTTCATAGACCTGCTTCAGAACGCATTATATTTGACCACATGGGACTATTTGTATGTGTGAAAAATTGTAAGCAATCTAAATATGCATCAGTAGAATGGGAGCAAATTAACTGATGCCACACTGAGTAGAATATTATGTAGCCATTATTATGAAGGCTATGTAACAACCTGAAAACACAGTGATAATTTAGTAGCAAACTGAATGGTAAATTAGAATTCCATGCCTATTATTAATTCACGATATACAATAATATAGCACACTGGGAAATTATTGAAAAGGAGTACACCAAATTCACAAAGCTATATAGTTTTAATAACGGGGTTATGGACAATTCCCCTCTATATTTCAAACTCTTCATAATTGTTATTAATTCTAGAAGAAAAGTTTAGGAGGAGGTTATTTCTAAAAGCTCGGAATTTAGGAAGGAATGAACATCAATCGTAAATAAGATAAATGTAGTGGGACTTTGTAAATCCTCTATTGGAGAGAAAGCAAATTTTCAGCTGTAAGGAAGACAGATGAACATTAGGCAGAAGCATGGTTTTACTGTCTATATTTGAAACTTAAATATGATGAAAAGAGCTGTGGGTAGATACTGAGTTGACAAGGATTGAAATATGCTGGATTGTTCTCTGATCAGTTTGTTTACATTGGGAGCAACATTCCCCAGAATCCCCCAGCTTTGTATGCTTTCAGCTTAGAGTTGACTAAAAGTGAAGTTGCCCAAGATCTGAGAAGCAAGCAGAACTGAAACAACAGCCATTACATTCTGATATCAACATTGGTTAAGACAAGGGTAGACAGATGCCAGAGTACTGGTGGGTTCCAGTTTGTCTTCCTCTCCTACTCAGCAACCAGCTTTCCTTCCCGACTGTTGGCCATAATAACCAATAGTGACCCCAAGCCTATCTATCACCACCACTTAGAATCAGAACTCAGAAAGGCAGTAGCCACAGAGAGTAAATAACTTTCCATAGATTTCTACACATAAGAAGCATGTGTAGGTGATCTGATGAATGGTCTAGCTGAGATTCAGCTGAACCCAGCACCTCTACCAGTCATGTGAACGGCCATCTGAGATGTTCAGATGACCGCAGCCCCATGAGAGAACAGGAGCAAGAAGCACCCAATCATCCACAAGGAGACAGATGAATAACAGATGTGTTTTAAACCAATAAATTCGGGGGTGATTTGTTATACAGTAATAGATAACTGAAGTGATGACAAGGAGAAAGGAAAAGTCTTAAACAGCACAAACTGGAAGTCACAAGTGGACATTCTTTCTTCTCAGAAGAAACAGTATAAATAAATTATCATGGACCTGAAGGCCAAAGATTTAGAATTAAGTTACTCTTATTTTTATTTTTAATTTGGCTTCTTGAACATGAGAATTAAAATACAAATCTGAACACTACCCAAAGCACATTTTTATTAGGTTAAAGATTTCTCTTCCAACAGACATATAATCTTTAAGATACTACTCGCAGAGATGTGTCTGGTGAAAACTGAATACAAGCAAAACCTGTATAGATCAAGGATTTCTGTGTAATCATCGTCAAGCATTATGCTACCATTTAATCAACTTATTTTATAAAATGTCAAGAGCCAGTATGTAAGTTAAGGTAATGATTAACATATATTTCTTAAATACAGGTAAAAGTAAAAAGTAAATCATTTTAATTTATGGATTAAGAATGATAAATTCTGAAAAAAAAATGTGCATTTTGTCTTACGTTTTTATTTTTCCCCCCAGCTTTATTGAGGCATAATTGGCATACAAAATACTGGACATAATTAATGTATACCATTTGGTGAGTTTGGTTTCTCAGGTCTCTCTAAAAGCAAAACTAACCTAATACTACACTTTTCAGAGAAAATGTGAAAGTAACAGGATAGATGTTATACCAGGTACTGCTATTCCAGGTACAATTACACAAAAAGTCTGTCATACAGAGTGAAGTAAGTCAGAAAGAGAAAAACAAATACAGTATGCTAACACATATATATGGAATCTAAGGGGGAAAAAAAAGGTCATGAAGAACCTAGGGGCCAGACGGGAATAAAGACACAGACCTACTAGAGAATGGATTGAGGATATGGGGAGGGGTAAGATGTGACAGGGTGAGAGAGTGGCATGGACATATATACACTACCAAATGTAAAATAGATAGCTAGTGGGAAGCAGCCGCATAGCACAGGGAGATCAGCTCGGTGCTTTGTGACCACCTAGAGGGGTGGGTTAGGGAGGGTGGGAGGGAGGGAGACGTAAGAGGGAAGAGATATGGGAACATATGTATATGTATAACTGATTCACTTTGTTATAAAGCAGAAACTAACACACCATTGTAAAGCAATTATACTCCAATAAAGATGTTTAAAAAATTTTAAAAAACAATTAAAAAAAAAAGATCTCTTTTTTGGCTGAGATACGGAAATAAAGAGAGAGAGAAAAAGAGGTGAATATAGCCTGAGAGACATTCCAAAATGTAGATGAAGAATATCCTTTGCATTTACATGATTTGGTCAAGGTGGTTAAATGGGAAAAATCATGACCCACACAACTGGAGTTCTGTGGTTTCAGTTTCAAAGACTCTATTTCAGGAAGGAATAGCAGTGGACCAGCACTGGCACTCCCTTCTTATGGAGAAGACCAGAACAAACAGAGCCATCTCAAACCTAAAGAGTATTCTTAAAAGAAAAAAAAAAAAAAAAAAGATTTTAAAGCTCAGGCTCTCTTGCAGTTTCCTTGGTTCTTAAGAAGTTAGTGGTACTATACAGATTAAAATCTTAAAACAGGTACAATTAAATTCTACAGGTCCTGCCAGTCAAACTAAATCCTTTCCTAACACTGATGTGAGGAAAGTGAACTATACACTCCTTGGGGAATTAATCTCAAAGTTTTAATAAACTGGGCAGAGAATTACACAAGGACATTTAAAAAATCTATGTCAGAAGAAGGATATAGAGCTTCTGTGCTATTTCTTTCTTAATATTTGGGGAAATTTTTCATCTACCCGTAAGAATGGGGTTGTATCCTTATGTCCATATAAAAGGATCAGACAGAAGAAAAAAAGTTCACATCCTCCTCGTCATCATGTTAGTTGCACATACATTAATCATAAGATGAGTCACAGTAAGCTGACTCAGTGTGTTCTTTTGTTTGTTAGCTCATCATTCCAAAATCTAAAGAACACTACAAATCATATGCGTTGACATTCTAAAGAAAACTATTCTGTGTAAGTTTTAAAGTTGTATGACAGATACAATCAGTAAAAAATGGGTTTCTGTTCTATCATTTCCTGTAGAAAAAAAGTGCAAATTTTCCTCAATTTGTGTTATTTCAAAACATTCAGTACTGAAAGGATCCCTGCCATGTAAGAAAAATGAAGTACAATAATATACCAAAAAAAGGTTTTTCAAAGCAAAATAGCCTAACGCATTGAAAGTAATTTGATACTTTCCAAGTAGTCCAAATGATTCTCTGTTTCGTTGTTTCTTAGACCTAATATACCAGAATGCTGTTTGAACTACTACATTCTAAAGGAGATACAATGAAAGACCTTTACAACTTGGCGACAGCACGTCTCCCCACCCTCTCACTCCCAATCTTAAAGGATAATAGTGTAATGCTAGATTTTTTAAATGGAGTTTTAAAAAATGTTTCCCAAAGACTCGGTCATTTGTCCATTTGTCATTAGAGCGACACAAAGAAATGTATGACAGAAAAACTGAAGAGTCCTCTAGTAGGCTTGAACTGAGTAAGTGATGGACATCTGGCCGTGAGGCACCAGGACACTATCAAGGACCTCTAAAGCTCTAAATTCCCCTGAGAACACTCCCCATCAAAAAACCCGTATCTTGACAGACAAAGATTAGCTCTCTTTTGGATTAAGGACACAACAGAGTATTTAAAACCACATAGATAAGCCGACTTAATTGGGATTGGAGGTTTAGGGGGCAAACAAAGGGGTTTATAGCATTGAACTGGGTAAACCATGTCTTTATTTTTACCATATTATATGCTATATTCTACCATATGATAGTGTACTCTATCATCTGTCTGTCTAGCTAGCTACCTACCTACCTACTTACCTACCTATTTGCCTGCTAGCTAGCCAGCTAGTTAGCTACCTACCTATTTGCCTGCCAATCTATCTATCTATCTATCTATCTATCTATCTATCTATCTATCATCTAATGCAGCCAAATAAGGTAAAACAGACCAGGGAAATCCTCCATCATGAGAGGAGACAACTGTACCCATAGAATGCCAAGCAACCAACAAGTGACAGCCCATGGAAAAGGAGGCAAAAACTAGGCCAATTATACCCCTAGACCTTATGCTAAAGAGGCCGAGTCTTCTAAGCTCATTTGAGTCAGAGAAACTGTAAGTATTTGGGGCAAAGCAAATAACACAAAGAGTACTTTTCTTGAAATGTGCTTATACCTTTGCAGCACTTAATGTAGCAGTGAGTGACTGGTCAGTATTTAAGGATTTCAAGATATTTATCTTGACCCCATATTAACACAACTAACAAAGGACAGCTTATGAATTTTATTTTCAAATAGCTTAGACAACCAAACACAGCAGTGGTCCAGTGTCCCAAATAAATTAGATCACCAGATTCTTCAGTTTGAGAAAAGTTTATGCTATTTCAGCATGCTATTGCAAAGCTTGATTGATACAAAATAAAAGCTTTTGTCTGCCTGATTTGAGAGGAGTCAAGAATAGAAGTAAAAATCAGAAATGAAAACATTTTAAAACTGGCAAGCACCTTAACGTTATAATTGTCTGTGCTTAAAGACCCAAGATTCATCATGCACTCAATACCCTAAAGATTTTCCAGTCAAGTACCTTCAGCGCCCCACTTGGCTATCTACACTTTGCTTCACTTTCACTCATTCTTCCTTTCTTTTTCTTTTCTCTGTCTTAATGATAGATCTCAGAATGACTGCCACGCATCTTACCAAGCATCACCTGCTCCTTCCAGAGCCTGTGGGATGGTCTCCATGTTGATGCTGCAGCCCACTTATTTCCAAGTTCTGATCCCTCATCTTGGTAACTGCATAAAGGTTTTCTTCTCCCACTCTGGAACAGCATCTCCCTCAATTTTCAATACTAGTGCCTACTCTCTACCCAGGACTACAGTAAGTGTCAACTAAAAGTTTTTTTGTCTTCTTTAATAAACTCAGGAAAAAAAATCTTCCTGAGAATGAATAAATCATTTTAGCTCAATGTATACAATGAAATCAAACTTTTCAATGTATTTTATGATTTAGGTTGTGAATTGAAATAAACATCTAAAAATATCTGCTGATTCAATAAGGATACGTAATAATATGTGAGCATGAGTTTTCATCTTCCAAATCAACCCAAGATAGCCTTTTTTACTCCTTCAAAGTGGGAAAAGACCGAGTGCCAATGGGATTGTTTATCAGGTAGACTATAACGTCCTCCAATTAGAAGTCAGTTCAGAAAAAAAATGTTATACAATTTATGTTTATGTGTGTGTGCTTCTGTATACATACAAGTTTCACATCTTAGCTACCATACCTAAATAAAGAGCTACAAAACACAGCAAGATCAATTCAGATTAACTTTAACAACCTCTTTAGAAACTGTGGTGATTTTAGAATAATATTTTATGATCTGAGATGGCTTCTAGCCCTTCACTATTTATGAGACTCTTGCCCTTGAATGCCGAAGAGTTAATATCAGCTAAGTACATTCTCCTGAACAGTTGATGACTTGAGCAAACCATCTATTTTATCTTCAGGATTTCTTATTACTTTGGATCATTTATGTAGTCTTGTTCCAGAATTACCGATTTCCATCTGAACCGTAAAGCACAGGTGCGCGCGTGCGTGAGCACACACACACACACACACACACACACACACACACACACACGGAAATAAGACCTTTGAGAAGACATAAATTCTCAAATAAGACAGTTGAGATTCCTTCAAAATTCACATGAATTATTTGGCTTTAGTGCCATCCCACATGTTTAACACCATGTAAATCATCTCAATAAACCAGAAAAAGATGAAAGTTATGATTTCCTCTCCAATAAAATGTGAACTGCATGAAACTCTTCAATTTACACCGATGCTCATTGTGAGGAACTTTTTCAAGTTAGAGCCTAGAGAAAGAGCACAAAGAAAAATCTCAGCTCTGGCCACTGAGCCATGACTCCTGGACCCAACAAGCACACTACTTTCCAGCCAAGGGTACCTTTGGGGGAATTTCTACCCACTTCACACTTCCAGAATTGGTTCAAGTAAGGTAAAAGGGCATCCAGGCCTTTAAACAAATGGCTTAGCTTAGAAAGGAACAGTTCCAAAGCCACGGATTTTGACTTTTCTTTTTAAAGAAGATTTTGAAGGCCCCTTTTGAAGTCTTTATCATCAAATAAATAATGACAATTTCTCTCTCTTACACACTTTCAGGCTTATAGAGGGTTTTCCAGATACTTTTTTCTTCCTCATTTGATAGACCTTGTGGCATCTGCCCAAGTCCAGTAGGTACTGTTATCTCTTCATCTACAGTGAGCTATCTGAACCTCAGATATTTTAGTTGATTTGTCAAAATCCACCAGAGAGTAAATGTCGAGGTCAGGACTGGGACCTGGGATGTCCAACTCTAATCCAGGGTTTGGTAGAGCCCAGTTCTTCTATATACACAAGTATATGTTTGCTCACTTCAACTGTTAAATGATATTTAGAAATAAGATGCTCCCAGAACTAACTATGTCTTCAGTACCGACAGTTATTCATATTCCTCCTTAAGCACCTAATTTACCTCACAGAGTGGCTTGGGCCCAAGGGAGAGTCTGGGTCACTGATGTTTAGGGCACTGTGCACTCCCTAGCCATTGGGTTTAATGTTTCCAATTTTATGATTCCAGGCTCAGTCCCACTTCTCTGCTGGATTGCATTGTCCTGAAATATGTTTATATGTACCCAGGGACTCCAGTAATGGGCCCATAAAAAATTCAATAAAGAAATGTTTTAATCAAAATACGCTGTCTAACATCACAGAGTCACCGGAATTCTCATTTAAAATTGGAGCACATCGCTGCAAAACGTTGATTGCTGCTGTAACCTCACTGGTTTCTAAATGCATTCCGTTCATGCTCTGCTGTTGATGGAACTGGCTACTGATGTGTATCCTCAGAAAAACCTTTTTTGTATAATGAATAAAGAATTTCAAAACATATGGAAAGGGCCTACCATCTGTCTCAGCCATGGTGCCAGAGAAACAGTGAAAGGGCAGCTGTGCCACTTCCTTTCGTTGGGTGCAATGATCATGTGAGCACCATGTAAGAATACTACATCTTTAAGAGGAAAAAAAATGTCCTCTTTTTTTCCCCCTGAGCAACTGCATGTGCACGTTTCTTAAAGCATCTTTTCCGTGCAAGCTGTAGGTCCTTTTCCAAGGTGAATAAAATCCCCACAAAATGCCTGCAAGAAGAGATGTTCCTGATGCTTCCCTTGGGCATTTGCTGAGCCAGCCAAAGTATGCACTCATGCTATAGATCACTTTGGCACCATTAAAGAATTACAGGGCATCACATGGTCTTGTAGGAATTAATCACTGCTTAACAGTATGTGCTCCTGTGTTTATAAAGTCATTTGGAATATCTGCCTGTAACCAGTGGCTCACTGAATGGAGTATCTGCAGGTAATGAACCATGGCATTTTGCTATGGTTGAGCTAAAGAATGTCCCAACTGGCAATTAATATGATGGCAGCGAAATGTATTTATTTTAGGGAAAGTCAGAATCATAATTTGAAATTTTTTAATAAAGAGAGATCTGATTTATATCATATTTTGCCAATAGATCTTCACAAAGGAATTCAAGGTGGGACAGGACAGCATCCAAGATAAATGCCCTCTAACATTTTATAGCGAGTAACCCTTTAAAGGCACAGCTCATATAGCCTTGTGCCTGTATTTTCCTTCAGGGACCCCTCAAAAATATTAACTAAAGAGTATATATTAAATTTCAGTTTCAAGTATTTGCCATCAATAAAGTAGAACTGCAGGTTATGGTCTGCTAAAGATTTAACTGCCCTAAAGAACCTCTGGAAAAAAAGAAAAATAAAATGAAAGGAAGTGAAAGAAAAAAGAAGAGAAGAAAAGAAGTAGAGACCAATAACCTTACACTGTACCTGAGTAGGTAGTAGCTGTTTAGTGGGTAAGGAATACAGTGAATATTAAGATCAAGTAAGAGAGTCCCTTTCTGGATTTCTCAAATATTACACAAATTTTCACTTATAAATATTTATCTTGCTTGCATGATTCAGATGATATACTCAAGCATCAATTAGCCTCCCATAAAAGACAAGATGTAGAAATGTGAGGATTTATGTCAGGCTGTCGAGCTGTGTGCTCCTAATTCGTTTCTCGTTCAAGTTGTTTATCATTATTGTACCTCATTTTTAAAGTGCTGAAGGTTTTAAATAGATGCTTTTGGAATCTATATGTAACAAGTACTAGAATGAGGGTACTCCATTTCTACTAGCATCCTGGTATAAGCACTAACCAAATTATTGCGAATTTTATATAGCTGAGATAATGCTCATTGCTCCCATTTCTGGTTGTAAATTCACACCAAGAAAGGTAGGAAATAGATAAGAAATAATTAGTTCATTTTCCTTTCTCCACTCTTCAACCTCCATGAATTATCACATTGCCAAATAATTAGGATATTGTTTCACATGTCTTATTTGCTTAGCAGTTGAAATCATTACCTACAAATTATGCAGGATTCTTTTTCTTTTTTTGAGCCTTTGATCATGCTAGATTAAAGAAATAAATTCAAAATCACCAGTAACTATAAAGATGTGCTCCATGTAATATCAAATTCTCCTGATTCAGGATTTTCATTTTAGTAGTTAACCTTTCAAGCAGGTCTCCTGGTTCCAAAATATTAGAAGTATTCGTTCATACTCTTTATTCATTGACTACTCTACCATCATCTTAATATGTATTGGTTATATCCTTAAAAAATTTCCTAGGTTAATGTGGGAAAAGGCACTTGTAAGAAATTTGTACAGAACGCTGACATATTGCTTTTGTTAGAAAATAAATGTCCAGTTGGAGTAGGAACTGTTTTCTTCCTTAACCAACGGGAGAGGGAGAGAGAGGGAGAGAGGAGACAGAGGGAGAGAGAGAGAGAGAGAAAGGGAGAGAGAGAGAGCAAGCGAGAGAAGTCCTTTAAGGAAGTAAAATTTAAGAATGTCCAGGTCCATAAGAAGTTCTGGAGAAAGGTATGAGTTAACTTATCCAGGCCCTCTTGTGACCTATATAACCCCAAGATGTACAGTCTTTTAAAAATAACTACATATACATCAAATTAAAGATGAGAATACCTTAGTCTCTATCACTCTCCTTGAATCAAACCAGATTTTGCCTCTCGTTCTGTTTATATCTCCAATGTCGCCCTGGTTATCCAAAGGTAGACAGTCAACCCTGAAACTCTTCCTTTGCAAGCAGATTCAGGTGAGAAATGATTTCCTCCTGCTATTGAGACCTACCCCTTGCCATGAAATTTTGCTGCAAATCAAGAAAGCAATTTCCCATGTGATAATTTCATGCTTCAGTTCTACTGAATTTTCTGTGCTCTTTGAACCCTAATTTGGGATTGAAATTCCACTTTCTTGTATTAGGAGTGGTGAGGGAGAATGTCTGGAGATGGGTCTGTGTTTAAATGTGAGTCCTCCAAGTTGCTCGATGCCCTGGTCTTGGGCTTATGAAGAAAATGAAAATGACCTGGCTGCCACAGCACAAGTCAGAGTCACTTTCATTCCTCGCCTTCCAGCCTTGACTTGCTCTAATGTAATTTTGTCTGCTGAAGCAAGAGGTATGACCACTGTGTTATTATCTGCATTTTAGCTCTAAACTCCTCTGGCCTAACAGCACAGGGGCTCTCCCTCTCCAGAGCACCCCTCAATCTGATTATGCCTCTCTATGAAAGTGAGCTCTGGCCTCTCCACCTGCCCTTTCTGCCTCTTCGGCCTATATCCTGAATGTTCTAGCAAACTTTACTAATGCTACTGTTATGCCACATTTTTTTTTTTTTTTTTTTGCAATGCAAGGGTAAATAAAAGTTACATGCCTATCAGAAAATCAAAAGTTTCAAAGCAAATATAAGTTCTCTCATCATCTCTAATTGTCACTTGCTGTGGATGTCAAACTGACAGAGTAGCAGAATCTAATTTCCTTGTTTGATTCACCATGAAATTAAACTGAACTGACAATTTTTATTTTCACCTGGCAAATTCATCCGACACTATTTAAATCTAGCTAATCAAGTACAGTTATCTGCTGTGCACACTCATCTCCCCTACCACACCTCTGATTTGCAGTATCCCACTTCCTGGACTCCCTCAGACAGCCGTGCTTTGGATTACATTTACAGTTTTAGAAGGTATAAAGGAATGCATGGACATAGTTAGCCAAGGTGCCAGCAACTGTATCATGTCACAAAATTACTACTGAAAGATGAGAAAAATAAGAGTAAAAAAACAAAACACTGCTCAAAAACCCAACCAGTCAGGTGGTTTGGCGAAGCCTGTGCTCAAGTAGAGTAGAAAATATCATTCTGAAGTTAACTGACTTTTAGGGAAAGAAAACTGTTTAACCTCTGTAAGGAATAAACATCACCATTCAGAAATAATAGTGTAGTAGGAAGTGCCAGATACATATTTTTCTGACGAAATGAGGCCATCTGGCAGTGTGGGAGTGGCAATGGATAGATGAACTATAATTTGAGTTTCAAAGATAAGGAAGGCTCCACATCCTGGAGCCATTATACAATGTCCCAAGGTAAGGATAGGATGTATGATACTGTAGGGCACCAAAAAAGGTATGTGTCTCGCCATGTAATGGTTGGCCATTACCAGCAGCTCTCAAAGAGTAACTTCAAGGATCATCAATGAAGGAAAGAAATTAACTTATTGAGTCCACAGAACATTAAATGGGTTTCTTGATGCCTGAGTCCAAGAAGGGTTGCATATTAGCTGGACCCAAAGCTACGAGTTATATCATGTCATCACCCCGAAAAGATCTTCAGGTCCAGGCCCATTTCTGGATTTTTACAATGATTTATCACAGACATGTGTCTGACCTTTCTTTGTTCTAGAACTGAAGTGAATTTTCATGGGTTGAATATCAGTCCCAGGACATCTTCAAAGATGAACAGAGGCTCTGGGTGATTCCACATTTGAGACAAAAGCTAAAAGATTTCTATATGTTAATAGAATCAGAGTAAATATGTGGATCAACCCTTATAAAAATGCATACTAGGCAAAAACATCAGCATGCAACTTCAGAAGGGCATTCATGGACTCCCTGAAGCCCTTACATTAACTAAACATAACCATAGCTACAATTTTTTGAGCATTTTCCACATGCTAGACACTGCTAACACCTCAGAGATATCAGCACACCATCTGGCCTGGCCTCTTCAGCCCTGCTGGGGAGGATCATTAGATTAAAAACTCTAGGCCACTCACTCTGGAGGAAGTCACATGAACTTGCTCTTATGACATGCTACTCAAGTACAAATAAGTACCTGCAAAGTAGGAGTGGCTGCCATTGTAACTTTAATTGAGGGTCCCTATCTTAAATCACTTACTGTTTTCATTGCTCCCAACATCTTAATATATATAACGTATTTCTCTTTATAGGGAGTCAATCAGGCATGTTCACTGAATCTCAGTAACAGCAATTCTGGAGAAAGACTGGTTGCATCTGCATTTCCCACAGGTTTCCCCAAATGATTTTTGCATCTACCATATAACTTGAGTTTCTTTTGAACCACACCAAATATATTCCTCAAGTCATTTTTTTTTTCAACAGCAGGTGCAGCAACTTAAGCTTATTTGTATTGTTTAGATCCTTAGAACCCTGAAAGAAGACATTATTCTCCCCATTTGATAGAGTGGGAAGCAAAGGCCCAGAGAGGCTGAATAACTTCCCCTTGTCCACACAGCTCATGAGTGGTAAAACAAGATTTAGAATGCAATTTGGCCTGACTTTAAAGCCCGAGTTCTGAATTTCTGCTCTCTAGTGCTGTAGACTGCAGGGTAAGAACCTCTGCTTAACAACATTGGTGTATTGTAAAATTTATGAGACATTATCAAACATTAACTAGAATAGAATGAGCAATAAGAAGTTGACCTTAAGCATCTCATTAAATATCCAGGTTATTTCAGGCTGAGAAGTAAGATTAGAGATTTCATTTCACAAATCCCATCCCATTCACTGCCAGGAGTACCTTCCACAAATCTCTACCCAGTCAGTCTGTTCTATTTATTGGAAGACTTTGTGATTACCTATGGCCAACCCCAACAAAAAGGCTGGATCCAAGGAGAATCTGCATCCCAAAGGCTTAAATCTATATTTTTTGCACAGCATCCATGTTATTCTTAGGATAAATATGAACTATGAAAATACTTCCTCCTAGCAAACAGGACAGAATGAGCTGCATGGAAACCCAGTGATCTAACCTTAAGGAGCATGTTTAGGGAATAAAATCAAGAATCTACACAGAAGCAGCATGGGTAAGTGCAGGTGACGTTACAGGAGCAACTGCTAAAAAGCAGAAGAGAAGCACTGGAACCAATGGCATTGAGTGATGGCAGATGACGGAGGTCTTGGAGAAAGTTGAGACGTGTAGTCGCAGCAGAACAAGGGCTGTCAGGATGTTTCTGAGGAACAACGCCAGATAAAGTGATCTGCCAAAGACTACAAGAGGGCAAGGAGGGAAAGAAAAAATGCAGGGCCTCTTGATGTTCTGTCCTCACTGCACGATAGGTTACAGTTGGGGAGAAAGGACAAGCAAGAGCAGATCTTTTGAGAGAACATTTCCCTACAAAGATCATTCCCAGGGAGGAACAAGTAGCCACGTGACTATAGACGCATGTGCAGTTAGGGAATGAGCCCAAGGATGCTCTTTCTCAAATACCTGTATGCTAAGTCATTAACATTTCTTTCTAATCCATGTGTGGATACTGGACATGGAATTCTAGAAAGAACTCCATAACGAGGATTCAGATAAAGAAACAGAAATAACTCTGGTTTTTTTTCCATGGGAGATACTGATACCCAAGCACTCTTCCCACTTTTTTCAAACAAATTAAAACATTATGAAAAGGGATATTATAGCATAGTACAATATACTTACCATTTTAGTGAAAGCAGTAGACAAGTTCAGTCAAGGCCCAGGAAGTAAAATGTGAAACTCAATTACTGAGGAGGAGAAAAATTTGATCACCTACTACATGTTTTAAGAGCAGGTAAGAGCTACATCTGGCAAAAGTCTCAACACAACATTTCTTCCAGTGTAAATTGTGAGAAGACCAGAGAGTGTTCCATGGGCAGCCGTCGTTACGCATACTAATACTCAAAGTTGGAAAAGGATACAAGGGAGTGGAGGAGACGCTCACAGGACAAAGTTAAATGAAGAAACCAAGGAAGCACCTACTTTTAAGAACTAGGGAAAAACAACAACAACAACAAAAAACAAAAACAGGAGCTCCAAAGGTAAAAGCAAAGTTACGGAATAAAGGAGGTAAATACAAAGTGTAGGCTTGTGCTACTCAAAGTACCAGACCCAGATGTGGGAATGTAAATCAAGCCACTGTGTCTTTGAGAACCATTACTGCTACTACTACCATTTAAAGAAAAATAATCATATTAGCCCAAAGAGCCACGCTAAACAGTAGGCTTAGTGATGTAGTTAATTTACATTCTGTTGAAAACTCCTATCTCCTCATGGACTGCCAACAAAACTAGTTACAAACAGTTCTGGGGACCACATGTTGAAAAGGACTGGTTTCAACTTCAAAAGAGAAGAGATTGTCAACAAAAGTCTGGAAGGGCGAGCAGAGTGCCAAGTGGAGAGCAAACAACATCAACACCTGAGGCAGGAGAGAAGACATAGCTTTCACAGAAGGATGTTACAAAGGAAGAAAGTCATTAGGAGGAAGGGACAGAGAAAGGACACTTAAGGAGAGACAGAGGAGAAGAATGATAACTTCTCTGCTCATGTAGGGAGCATGTAGATAGAACAGAGAGAGAGGCTGTCATTGCTGAGAGAGAGGGTACCCGGGCCTTTGGATGTTACCCCAAGTAGCTAGTGCAGACTAGAAAGAAGGGCTTCTCACTTTCAGGATGAGTTGGTAAAGGAAAACTTGAGGACTATTGAGAAGGTTCCAAGTATATTTTTAGAGTAAACCATTGTTTTAAATATCACTTTTAAGATGATTGGTTAATATAATTTATAGTCAAATATCACACTGAAGACTTTTACCACTGATATAAAGTATAGCTCTCATTAGTTTAGGAATACCTGCACCCTGAAAATGGTTCTTGGCACAGATAGTGATAACTGATTATATTCATTTGCTAGGGCTGCCATAACAAAGTACCACAGACTGGACAGTTTATACAACAGACATTTATTTTCTCACAGTTCTAGAGGCTAGATCAAGGTGTCAGCGGGGTTGGTTTCTTCTGAGACTGTTCTCCTTGGCTTCTAAATGGCTGTCTTCTCCCTGTCTCTTCACACGGTATATGTCCGTGTCCTAGCTTCCTCTTCTTTTAAGGACACCAGTCATATTGGATTAGGGCCCATCTAATGACCTTATTTCAATTTAATTACCTCTTTAAAGGCCTTTCTCCAAATACAGCCATTTTCTGAGGTACTGGGGGCCTAAGGCTTCAATATATGGATTTGGGGATCATAGCCCGTAACACTGATAAAGCTCCAATCTACTGCGAAACCTACTGGATAAAGCTCCAGCACTGTGAGCACACCATGTCACGTGCAACCGTGCTCCCTACAATGGTTGTGACTAGCACAGCACATTCCAAATGGAGTGGGAGGTAGGTTCGGGGGCCTCAGTTCATTTGGGCTAGCTGGATGGTTTTGAACCACTTCCCCACTCTTTTTCAAATTCTCTTTGAATCACCTATCAATTTTACGATATTTCACATTGAAAATAAGATTAGAATACGGACCCACATATCCAAAGAGAAAAGTTGGGTGAAGTAAGGAACAGAGTCTAGGGTTATGGGTGGCACAGCTCAGGTCAAAGCAGCTTACACAGGACCACATGGTAAATTTGAGGGATTTGGGTTCTTGATACTTTTCTTAATCCATTGCAATGTTCTCTTTAAACACATGGCTACATCCTCTTCAAACAATCCAAGACATATTTCAGAAAATTCGGAACTTGCAGTCTATAATTTAGACCTCTAGCCATCTAAATCCAATGTACTTACTTCAATGAACCCAGATATTTGAAGCTTTTTATGTCTACCCTATATTCCACTGGACTAGCATGCTTATCGTTTGATGTCAATTAGATGATGTCATGGCTTTCCTCTACCTTTGGGGCATTTCTTCCCCATTCAATTAGTTCTCTTCTGTAGGCAAAAATTTTATCGAGGTATCCCACTCATTGAAAGATGTTAGTTCATTTGCAATAAGTAGGAGCAAGCGCTTAAAGTGATCAGTTTGGATGAGACCCATCAGAGTTGGAATCCTTCTGCAAGGCTTATGCGCAGGATTTTATTTTACTCCATTCCCTTTATAGAGAATACCCAACCTGCTCTGATTCTTTGCTCATTAACAGCTTAAATCATGCAAAATGTTAAAAGTCACTGTTGCAATGGTATTTGATAGAGAATTTAAATTAGACCATGGAGAAAAATGACAGTACTCCTCTAAGGCTGTATGATTCATTTCTTGGTACCAAACCAGGAGTTGAAAATGCAATGCAATTTTATAATGAACAGAAGCACTGCCTCTGGCCCTCATACAACTCCAAAAATAGTTAGAACAAGGCTGACCAAAATTCAGAAGGGTCTTATGCATATATACGTATAATATAAATATATTACTCTCTATATATATTTTTCCCCCTTTCTCCCTCCCTCCTTCTGACTCTCTTTCCAACTTTGGGACTCTCTATCCCTCTGTTCGTCTTTTGGTCTTTTTCTCACTCCCTTTCTCTCTGTCTCTCTTTTTGTCTCTGTCTCTATTACTCTATCTTATTTTCTCCAACTCTGCCTATGCCTCCTCTGGGTCTCTCTTTGCCACTTACTCTGTCTCTCTCTGTCCTTTTCATTCTCTTGCTGCCCCTTGGTCTGTATGCCTCTGTGTCTCTTTATTTCCTGCCTGTCTTGTTTTCTTAACTGCATACCTAAGTCTCTTTTACTATGTGAATCTTTCTTTGTTCCCATAACAGACTCTCTCTCTCCCTTTCCTTCCCCCTCCCTCTCCCTCCCTCCCTCCTTCCCTCCCTCCCTCTCTCTCTCTCTCTCTCTCAGCAGTGTTTAGAGCAATTCCATTTTGATATATTCCATTTTTTGTAGAGAAGCTATTTCTCGAGAGGCTTGCAACTCCCCTCTGCCTGCTGGAGGAGTTCTTTCTTGTCTCTTCTCTCCAAGCCTGTGCGTGGATTTCACGGATCATCCAGCAGAGGAAGTACAACCAGCACTTTCTACACCTCTTCACCCTGGAAGCTAAATATATGCTCTTCTTTCAGACTTAGCTTAGCTCAGTGTGAAACCTGCCAGGAGGGTCTCAGATCTTCACCATAGGTGGTTTGTCCACAGCGAGTCTGCTGAAGCCATCCTCTGGGCTTTTGCTATTTTTGCCATTCTAAGAGACTTCTGGGTTACTTAACATAAAGCCCTACACAATATTTCAGTTTTATGCTTCAGTTCTAAACTTCATGATAGAACTCTAAAGGATGAATAAGCTTGTCGGGTTTGAAGAAGAGAGATTATGAAAAGGATTTAGGTTTAGACTTTTGAATAGGGTAAGAGGCTTGATGTGGGACAGAGGAAATTAGGGGCCAGAAAAGCAAGGAAGAAACCCTTTATGGGCAAGTGTGCACATTAGCTGAGAAGTGATGTATTTTGTACTTTTTGTACAGTTAATTGCATAGTTGTTGAGAAAAATAAAACAGCGCTATCATCACGTTACTGTATAATTACCATTGTTTCCTAAGAAGTTACTATGTAGTTACTACATTATTACAGAAAAATAAAACATGTTATTTCGTGGTAACTATGCAATTAGTTCATGTCACTACCAAATGTACACTTAACTGAACCAACAAAGACATACAATGTTCCATTTTTTCCCTCTGTGCTCATAAGTCATAATATTGTCCCTCTCTTCGAAATGACATAATGAATCAATGTACTAACATGGGAAATATGCAGATTATGCTTTTCCATCATTTTTCTTTTTCTGGTAAGCAAATGAATTCCTTGGAAACTACAGATGCAAAATAGTTAGCATGCCAGATAGGCAGGCAAACAAACAGATTCTATCAAGCAAATCTGCATTTAATGAGCTGGGAACAATGAGTCCATTTGGGGCTGTGGTTAGGAAGGGGTACCTTGGCGAGCCAAGGGCCTTGGTGGCTAAAAGGAATGAGAAAAGAATTAAATACATTTCCTTCTATGTTGCCTGCAGGCTGAAAGCACAGCAAACAAAAACTGGTACCATGTTATGTGTACATTCACAGAAGAACTTCAGTTTCTGTTGCACATACTGCGAAGGAAAAGTGCAGTGTTTCAATATTTAAATCAGTTCTATAAAAAGCAGACCACTTGGTAAAAGTTTGAATTCCCCCTCAGAAGTTGGTCTGATAGTACAAAAGAGATTCAGTTTTATAGAGAGGGGGTATGCAGTATTCTTTGTCAATGCCAGCATATCTTTTATACTCAAAGCCCTCTGTACAATCATCTTTCTATGAAGCTAATTGCAAACTGCTTCAAATAATGAGAAACAGTACGTTTATTGTAACTAATTGATTTCCAATACTTAAAAATTAATTGGGCAGAACAGGTCCTCCCAAGCTTTCTTTGAGTCATGTTTTAATGGGCTCTGAATTTAAGGAATTAATGGATAGATTAGTATAATTTATTTTTACATTTGTTTTTTTCTCAAGAAACAGTTTTAAAATTCTCCTGGGAAGAAACCGTATTCTTATTCCTTTTCTCAACCCTTTCCCTTTTACTGCACAACACTGAACTCACCTCTTCTTTATTTCTAGCAGGAAAATGCCTCAGCTTCCTAGCTGTTCTGACTTTAAATTCTAATCATGAAAGTAAAGAGTCACAGGGATCATGTGAACTCACTAGTAAGTCTTTAAAGTATACCAGCCACCCTGTTTGATTGACAAAAAGATACCTGGGGAAATTGTCTTTGTCCTCTCACATATACAGTACTTATATTTATATGCAGATTTCATAATTCATAGCTGATGTGTTATTTTTGGAAATGTAGGTTGAATTCAACACCAGTTTCCATTCTTTGTATTAGCACATACGTATAAAGACTGTTCACAAAAGGAGGAAAGCAAATAAAAAACTTTCATCAATGAAGCAGTTACCTAAATTCCTGGTGCTCTAATTCAACAACTGTCAGTCATGAACATATACGTGTATCCTTTTAAAGGCAAGATAATCAAGTACCAATGATCACCTTTATTCAAGATAGGTCACAGAGATTCAGATTCCTTAAAGGCAGATGCAGATAGAATTAAACCTAAGTTTACATGTGATTAAAGCGGGGCTGCTGTGTCTTTCTCATCTTTCACCTAACCACCCTTTCCGGGACCCAACTTTTAGGCCTTTTATTACACACCAAACACAATCACTCAGTGAAGCATCACCCCAAAGCATTTGTTCGCTGTCAAGTATAAAGAAAACATCTCATTTTTTCACAATGAGAAGCACGGTATCGTAGGCGGAATTCTAAAATGGCCTGCAAGGTTTCCCACCTCCCTGATGCACATGCCCTGCACGATCTCTAGGACTGCCAGTGTGGTGGGTTTTACCCAATAACCGGTTATGTTAAAATAAGGAGATTATCCAGGTGGGCCTGACCCAATCACATGAGCCCTTTAAAAGATAAGGCTCTTCTCCAGCTGGTCACAGAAAAGGAGGTCAGACAGATGTGCTCCCACTGGCCTAGAAGAAAGCCGGCATCCATGTATGAACCATCCATGTACCGGGGTCCCCTGGGAAAGAACTGCAGATGGTCTCTAGCAGCTGAGAGTGGTCCCCAACCAATAGCTAGAAGGAAAATGGGAACCTAGAGTCCCGCGACCACAAGGAAATGAGTTTTTCCTATAACCAGTGAATTTGGAAGAAGACTCCAAGCCCAGATGAAAATGCTGACCTGTCGCTAACACCTTAATTTTAGCCTGGTGAGACTGAACAGGGAATCCAGTCATACCATGCCAGATACTTGGCCTACAAAAAACGTGAGATAAAAAAATTTCTGTTGTTTTAAGCCACTACACGTGTAGTACTTTGTCAGACAGCAATAGAAAAATAATACGACTGGAAAGAAAGCATGTGACCCTTGAATCTGGAAGACTTTTTCACGCTTACACTTTTCATCCCAGACATTTTGGAGATACACTATTGAGGTTTTGGCACCACGTTAGCTTTTCTCTGGCAAAGTGTCAGCTACGAGATTCAATATTAACTGGCCATTCCTAGTATTTAAAGACTTTGTGACCAAGAAGAAATTTCTAATAGAACCAGAGTTCCCCCAAGAGTATCCACGTGCTCTGTCCATGTAAGTTCTTTTATGAAAGGAGCCTGTTTCCACTCAAACTATCATGTTTCTTATTTAGAAAAGTCTAAATAAACACTTCATGAAGCCCATTGCCAGGGCTTTGTTTTGTTGGAAGCATCCACTAGGCTGAGAGTGTAAATGACTGTACTCTCTGGGACGGTATAATTCACAGACAAAGGAAGGAGAGAAAAATGCAGCTTTGCATTAGCCCACATCACATTTGCGAAAGTCACAAAAAGGATAAGGTTTCAGCTCACACAGTTGATGGTGCTTTGTTAAAAGGGCTAGCCCATCAAACTCCCACACAAGAACCCCAAGAGGAAGCCTGATTTTGGCAAACATGCAAAGGCACACAACACTGTGTTTTCATTAGTGTCAACTGCAGATAAAGACATTACAACAATTTTTGTGAAGATGAAACCATGGATAGACTGTCATCTAGAAATAAGTACAATTACACTGTCCTAAAGGTAAGTCATATTACTGTATGTGCAGCATCCCAAATTGAGTTGTCACCTAAGTGCTTATGTATGTTTAGCCAGGAAGGCTGCCTGTCACTTGTCATCAGGTCGTGCCTCATTGAAGAATTTGGGGTGGAGGGGAGCTTGTTGTTCTGTTGTGGTCTATTTGTTTTTTACATATGAACTAAATAACATAAATAATGTGTATGTGTTTTGTTTTATAGTGAAAGCATCTGCTTTTTAATAATACCTTTATTGAGATATAGTTAAAATATCATAAAATTCACCCTTTTAAAATGTAAATTTTAGTGGTGTTTGGTATATTCACAGAGTTGTGCAGCCATCCCCACTGTCTAATTTTAGAACATTTTCATCACCCCATAAAGAAACCCTGTGCCCACCCAGTAGCAGTCACTCCCCATTCCCTCCTCCTCCCAGCCCCTGGTAACCTCTAATCTAATTTCTGTCTTTATAGAGCTGCCTATTCTGGACGTTTCATATACAAGAAATCATAAAATATGTGGTCTTTTGTGTCTGATTTCTTAGTATAATATTTTCAAAGTACATCTATGTTATAGCATAAATCAGTACTTCATTCTATCTTAAGACCAAATAATGTCTCATTGTATGGATATACCACAGTTTAACTGTTCATCTGTTAATGGACATTTGGGTTTTTTCTACTTTTTGACTGTGATGAATAATGCTGCTAAAAACATTCATATACAAGTTTTTGTGGGGGGGTCTATATTTTCATTTTTCTTGGGAATGGAATTGTTAGATTTTATGGTAATTCCATGTTTAACATTTTGAGGAACTGGATAACTCTTTTCCAAAGTGGTTGCACCATTTTGAAATCTGACCAATAATGTTCAAGGTTTCCAATTTCTCCATATACTCACTAACACTTGTTATTATCTGTCTTCTTTCTAGACATCCTAGAAGGTATGAAGTATTACCTCACTATGGTTTTAATTTATATTTCCCTAATGATCAATGATGTTGAGCATCTTCTCCTGTGCTTATCGGCTGTTTGCATATCTTCTTTGACTTAATGTCTATCCCCGTCTTTTGCATATTTTTTAATTGGGTTACTTGTCTTTTCATTGTTGAGTTGTGCAAGTTCTTTATATATTCTGGATATAAGTCCTTTACTAAATATATATGATTTTCAAATATTTTCTCCCATTCTGTGGGCTGCTTTTTTATTTTCTTGATGCACAAGAGTGTTTATTTTGATGATATACAATTTATCTATTTTTTTTTTACTGTTGTTATTGCTTGTGCTTTTTGTGTCATATACAAGAAACCATTGACTAATCCAAAGTCATGAAGATTTCTGCCTAGGAAAGTTCATAGCTTTAACTCTTTTATTTAGGTCTGTGGTTCATTTTCTGTTTATTTTTGTATATGATATAAGGTAGGGGTCCAATTTCAGGCTTTTGCATGTGGACATCCACTTGTCCCAGGAATACTTGTTGAAAAGACTATTCTCTACCATTGAATTTTCTTGGCACCCTTATCAAAAATCAATTGGGCATAAATATATGGACTTATTTATGGACTCTCAATTGTATTCCATTGATGAATATGTATATCCTTATGCCAGTACCACACTTGCTTGATTACACTATCTTTGTAGTAAGTTTTGAATAGGGAAATATGAGTCCTCCAAGTTTGTTCTTTTTCAAGATTGTTTTGGCTATTCTGGGTCCCTTGCCATTTCCATATGAATTTTAGGATCAACTTGTCAATTTTTGCAAAAAACTGCAGCTGAGATTTAGATAAAGGTTGCATTAAATCTGTAGTGCAATTTGGGGAATATTGTCATCTTAACCACATAAGTCCACATAATCCATGAATATGAGAAGTCTTTCCATTTATTAGATCTGCTTTAATTTCTTTCAAAGATATTTTGTAGTTTTCAGTGTACAAGTCTTATATGTTAAATTTTAAAAATTGTATTATTTTTTGTTATTGTAAATGAAATTATTCTCTTAACTTCATTTTCTAATTGTTCATTGCTAATGAGAGCAATGTGTTTTTAGGAGAATATGACTGGTTAATTCTAGGACACTACAGCCATGTCAAAGACATTCTTCACAGCTCTATCATAGTCGTGTTACACTTGCAAGGAATTTTGGGTCTTTCTATCTCTGTTTCTCACATAAAATACCTCCTGATTGTTAACTAATGAGAACATTTCCTTTTAAAAAGCTATAAATATAGTAGCAACTATCTATATTTTTCATTCAGGCAACACACGTATGCCAGGCACTGCTCTAGGTACTTGAGACACATAAGTGCTTGAGACAGATATATCAGTGAACAAACCAGCAAAGATCCATGCTTCCCTTGGAGCTCACCATTTTTATGTCCAGCACTGGTTCAGAGTTTGAAGATGAAAAATAATTACTGAGGATCTTATTTTTCCTTGAGAAAACTGCAACGTGATTAAGATAGTGAACAAAGTAGTGGACTGACATTTGCCATGGACATAATTGTTGCATGTACACACACACAGTTTATTTATTAACTCATTTAACTATATTTACTAATGAGTAAGATCAAGGACCTATGCTAAGCGCTGATTAAAACATGGCCCAGAGCTCAAATCGCTTGCATTTTTTTTTTTTTCTTTTTTTTTTTCGTTCAGGGCCCCCTCCCCGCCGCCCCCAGGCCCCCGGCGCGGCCCGCGCCCGGCTCGGCGCTTCCCGCGAGCCATGTGCCCCCGGCAGCCGCTTGGGACCAGGGCTGCAGCGCTCCTAGACTCAAATCGCTTGCATTTTAAAATGAGAGCTGTAGAGTCAAAGCAATGCTAATAGATGGTATAAGATAAGCCACAAATAAAATGTCGAATGATTTTGGAGATGAGAGATCACATCCAGCTATACTCATAGACGTGGTGAAATTTAAATTGAGATTGTATGATTAAGATTTGGATAAGCGAGTATTATGAGGTGGAGCTGCATTATAAAAAGAAAATTATATGTGTGTGTGTGTGTATATATATATATATATATATCTCCTTACTTGTGTAGTCTAATTATATGTATATATATGTATATATATATACACTTGTGTAGTCTAATTATATGTATATATGTATATATATACACTTGTGTAGTCTAATTATATGTATATATGTATATAGACATGTATGTATATGTTTACATGTATATATGCATATGTGTGGTATATATGTATATATACTTGATAGTCTAATTGTATGTGTGTGTGTGTATATATATATATATATATCTCCTTACTTATGTAGTCTAATTTAATCCTGTATGAAGAGGAGATGATGAAAGAGAAGAGTATGTGTAGGGAAAAGAAGAAGGAAAGAGAAAAGAAGAGGTTAAGTAAAGGGAAGTGATGGAGACACATGAAAAACAGGAGGAGAAGAAGAGTGGGGAAGGGCTAGACAGAGAAGGAGGGGACAACTAAAGTTTTTTTTTAGTATATTCTACATGGAAGACACTGAACTGGACACTCTGTATGAATTCCTTCATTTTCTATTCATAAAAGTCCAAGAAAGAAGGTATTCATTATAATCACCAGTTTATAGATAACTAAGGCCTAGATAAGTTAACACATAACTTACTCAAAGTCTTGTATTTACTAAGTTAAAAAGGCAGAATTTATTCCCGAGTTTGCCTACTCAATTATATTTTCTTCAGGTAGAAAAATTATTGAAGGTTAGGGTTTAAAACAAGAAGGAAAATAATCTTCATGAAATCCTGGGCAATCCTTACCAATCATATTAAAGTCAGAAGCCAGTGAATGAGATCACAAAATAAGGCACTCATTTCCCATTCTTCTACTCCCAGCACCTAGTACAGTGCCAAACACATTGTAAAGGTATAGTTATATTTGAAAACCAGTGATACTTTGAAAAAAATATTAGGAAAAGGATAAAGATCATGGAGTAGCATCACAGAAACCAAGCAAGCCTCAAAAAAAAAAAAAAAAGGTGATGAATTACATCTAATGCCACAGAGACGGCAAGAAAAATGAAGACTAACAAAAAACTGCTAAATTCAACAATTAAAAGGCCTTTTCATTCTCTTACTGGTGACATTATTCATTTATTTTTGTTTTTCTTTAATCAATTTTATTGAAGGATAATTTACATGTAAAATTAGATCTAGTAAAAGGGTACATTTTGATGAATTTTGATAGTTGTATACCTTATAAACCACCATAATCAAGATACAAAATAGTTCCATCACTCCTCAAATATTCCTTACATAATGGTGTCTTTTAATGATAGTATTTCTTAGTTTTAACATAGTTCAATTTTGATGAAGAGAGTGTCTTTTCATGAACAGAATTTCTTAGTTTTAGTGTAGTCCAATGTATCAATTTTTCCTTTATAGTTAGTGGATTTTGTGTTCTGTTTAAGAAATGTTTCCATACTACTCAGTATGGAAGTTCCTTAAAAAACTAAAAACAAAGCTACCATATGATCCTGCAATCCCATTCCTGAGCATATATCCAGAGAAAAACATAATTCAAAAAGATACATGCACCCCAATGTTCATTGCAGCACTATTTACAATAGCCAAGACATGGAATCCACCTAAATGTCCATCGGCACATAAATGGATAAAGAAGACATGGTACATATATATTGATGCAATGGAATATTACTCAGCCATACAAAAGAAAGATATAATGCCATTTGCAGCAACATGGATGGACCTAGAGATGATCATACTACGTGAAGTAAGTTAGAGAAAGACAAATATCATACGATATCGCTTATATGTAGAATCTTTTTAAAAAATGATACAAATGAGCTTATATACAAAACAGAAATAGACCCACAGACATAGAAAACAAACATATGGTTACCAAAGGGGAAAGGGGGAGGACGAATAAATTAGGAGTTTGGGATTGACAAATACACACTACTATATATAAATAGATAAACGACAACGATCTACTGTATAGCACAGGGAACTATACTCAATATTTTGTAATAACATATATATATATAACTGAATCACTTTGCTGTACACCTGAAACTAACACAACATTGTAAGTCAACTATACGTCAATTTAAAAAGAAAAAAGAAATCTTTCTATATCTCAACTTGATGAAGAAATCCATGCATATTATTTTTAGAAGCTTTACTGTTTTGATATTCACGATAATCTATCTGTAATCCAACTATATACATCGGCTGAAGAAACTGAATAAAAATAAAATGTGTACAGCTATTAAAATGACTAAACTTTTAATGTCAACTTGAACGTTCATCAGCAGATGAATAGATAAACCTGGTATACTCATAAAATGGAATATTACTCAGAAATAAAAAGGAATGAAATTTTCTTTTGAATGAATCTTAAAATAATTATGTTGTGACAGAGCCAGACACAAAAAGCACACTTGCTGCGTGATTCCATTTATATAAAATGGTTTAATGAAAACCATAGTAATAGAAAGCAGATTAGCAGTTGTTTGGGGATAGAGCAAGCAGGATGGAAAGAATTATAACAGCACACTATGAAGCTTTCTGGGGTGGTGAATATGTTTATTCTCTTGATTGTGGTGACAGTTTTATTAATGTATTAATATGTTAAAACTCATAAAATTATATACTGAAAACAACATGTGCAGTTCACAGTATATCAATTATGCCCTAATTAAGCTGTTAAAAATAATTAAATTGTGTATCTTCACACAACAGAACATTAAACAGAAATGAAAAATTTTAAACTACAGCTCTATGTGGCAACACAGATAATTCTTAAAGCATTAAGCAAAGAGGCCAGACAATAAAAAATACATAGAGTCTGAAGCTTATTGTGGTAATCATTTCTTGATGTATATAATTCAAGTCATTATGCTGTACATTTTAAAATTATATGGTGCTGTATGTCAACTATATCTCAATAAAACTGGAAGAAAAAATAATTTTAAAAATTAAATTAAAAAAATAAAATGGGAGAAAATACATAGAGTCTGATTCCACTTAATATGAAGTTCAAAAGCAAGCAAAACTAATCTATGGCATTAAGAGATACAACATTGGTAAATCTTGGGAAGAACAGAAGAGGTAGAAATCGGGAAGGAGCATGAAGAGAGCCTCTCAGGAGATGAAAATGTTCTATATAGCAGCATAAACAAAGTTTAAAGTTAGTTATTGATTGGGAGAAACTATCTGCAAGATGTGTAAGTGACTATAAAGTTTTAGAATACAGAATAAAGAAATTTACATACATAAGAAAATTACGTCCCATGTTTGAAAACTGTCCAAAGCTATGAATAAGCAATTCACAGAATGGACAAAAAAATGGAAAGATATTTAACCTAATAATTTTAATTTATATTTCCCAGATTATTAGTGAGGTTAAATATCTTTTCATATTTTTTTTCTTACTGCATCTTCAGCACCTAGGACAGTGTCTGGCTCATGGGAGCCACTCAATATATACTCCTTAAATGATTAAATACTCAATATTGGTAAACATGGGGAATACAAGTGGCCTTTTATTAGAGTGGTCTAAAACTTGATGCAATTACATTAGAGAATAATCTAATGAAGCTGGAAGGTGTGTGCATGCCATTTAACCCAGCTCATCCACTTCTAGTTATATACATCCTGGAGGTATTCTTTCTCATATGTTGAAGAATATTCACTGCAACATTGCCTTCAATGAATATTTCCGATAAAAACTCTTAATTTCCTTCAAAAAGGAATTGGTTAAATAATTATAAAATTTCATATTATGGAATACTATGCAATAATAAAAATGAATGAAATAAGGCCATATGCAACAACATGAATTATAATAGTGAGAAAAAAAACTATTTACAAAAGAGTGTATCCAGCATGATATGATACCACCGGCATAACATGGAAACAGTACCACATATTGTTTAATGAAACACCTAAACGTTTTCTTTGTAATAAAGCATGTATGGGGAATTTATTTGCCAGGTCCAGGATAGTTATTACCTATTTTGGGGGTGGTAAGAAAAGATTGAAGAGAACACTTCTACTTCTACTGAGCTCTTCTACTGTACATATTATGGATGTTTCTGTTTGTTTAGATAGAAGATCTGAGTCAAATATGACAAAATATTAAAATTGGCTGAGGTTGCTTGGATAGTAAATACATGAATATTGTTTAAAATATCTCTGTATTTTCTGTATATTTGAAATACCTTACATTCAAGATAAAGAAATGGGGGGGGGAAGATACAAGAAAGAGATTTACCTTGTCCTCGAGCTAGGTGAGTCCAGTGTGTCTGTAATGTGGGGAGCAATGTCTGCTGAGGGATAGGAGCTTGCAACGGAAGTGGGGCTAAATGAGTATGGTAATATATGGCCCATAACCTCTGAGAATAAGGTAAGAATTGTGGTTAATAGTATATGAAACATCCTAAGTTATAAAGATCAGCATATAAAATGCATATCCATGGCAGCAATGGAATTCATAAAAGGGTACAAGATCTGGAGAATGGATTGGGATGCCATATACCAAAAAAAAAAAAAAAAAGCCGAAATCTTTGGCTATTCGTAATTTCAACACATATCTGACAAGTCTTAAAAGTTTCCAAAATTGGGCTAACCCTGGTAGTGCTATCTTGAAGCTAAAAACTAATAAATCTTACTACTACCAGAGAGAGTACATTGAATGCCAAGGACGGAGTCAGCATAAGTATCCAGTCTTTTCAAGTCCTTTCCTCCCCACACAAGGAAATCTGTGCTTCTGTAGCCAAATGAAGATTTAAGCTCGGGCTGGCCTTGGCTCTGCCCCCATCAAACTAGAGCTCACTGAACTGTTTGATTGTGAGTAGCTTCTTTGATTTTTAAACTGGTTAAATATGATGAAAAGCTGTGCACAAACTTGCAAATGAACCCCAGAAAGACAAAGGCTTTCGAAATGGACATTTCAAATGAGCTAAGTAGGCGGAGAAGTAATTGTTCATATTTCATGGGGACTTGGCTTTTCATGAATTCATCTCAGTGTCATCTTTCATACATATTACAGTGTCAGTTCATTAAAATTCTTGATGCAGTGCTGAACCTGGTCAGACTGAAATGGGGCTGACAAACCTCATGTCTGCTGCACAGATAACCAGACCTTATGAAGGTGAAATTAGTTTTCAGGAGCTGTACTGCTCACTTGATTGATTCCGTCTTAGAAGTCATATGACTTAATGTTTCCTGCTTGGGCTGCCTCTGTCATGCAAACATGACCTGATAACACATTGTCAGGAGCGCTCCAGAGAGCTAACAGCAATCTAACATCTTTCTACTGAGTGTGAAGTTCCATCTGAAATGTGCATATTTGATAAGCAGCTCGTCTCCTCTCTGTCCTTTTCATTTTCAGAAAGTTAATCTTCTCTGCTTTAGTGAGTGCAGTGGGGAGATGAGGTGGGCAGACATGCCGCAGGTGGCCCCAAACCCTGCTACGTGAGGGAAGCTCACTGTCTAGAGGCCATTCTGTCTGGACATCACTTCCAAGAGACAGCCAGACAAGAAGTGACAATGCAGGTTCACTGTTGTGTTCAGGAGGGACAGTGTTTTCAAGGACTCAGGGGGGGAGAAAATGGAATCAGGGAGTTTCATTACTGAGTGTTATTTGACTTTGTTGTCAAAGATTCATTTAACCATCTCTTCACCATGGCAAAAATCTGTATCGTATATTCAGTCTAAAGTACACAATGTCTTCTTCTGAATCAGAGGTGGCTGACCTCATAGAATGTTAAGGCTGGAATTCATATAGAGGCCCCCTTTCATATCCCATTTTACAGGTGAGCAAAAGCTAAGCTCAGAGAGGCTTAGTGGTTCATCGAAAGTCACATAACTATATTAGTGGTAGATCCAGGGCTAAGACTCCGATCTCCAGATTCGGTTTAGTCCTCTTGGCACTCCACTGCACAGACCCTCACCCAGAAGTCTGACCTGGGCTTCAAAGAGATTCCAAGAAGGTCACATTTGGACCCAGTGTAACAGCTTCTCATTCCTGATCTAGGCTTCACATTTTCTCACATAATAACATCATTTTATACTAAAGTTCACAAGTTACGAAGTGTGACCACAGACGTTATCTCATTGCCCTTCACAAAGAAAGTTTATGAGACAAAAGCATTCAAGGCATTGCTCTCACTTCACTGGTAAAGAAACTAAGAGCAAGAAAAGCACCTGCATTGTCACTCCTTGGCTGGCTGCCTCTTGGAAGTGACATCCAGACATGTTGGCTTCTAGACAGTGGGCTTCCCCACGTGCCAGAGTTTGGGGACACCCACAGGGTGTCTGCCCACCTCATTTCCCCACTGCACTCACTTGCTCAAGGCCAACCAGAAGGTAGTTGAAGGAATTGGATGGAGGTAAACAAAGAAGAGATAGACATAGGAATCCAAGAACCAGAGTATCCAACACTGAAGAGTGGCAACACTGAAGAGCTGCCAGTCTGCAGAGCAACCAGACCAGACAAAAGCAAGAGGAGCAGGAGCTCCAGAAAGAAGGCTCAAGAAAATAATAAAACCGAAATGATAAATCATCTGATATATCTGATCATTGATAAAAGAATACTTGGGGCCAACTGATCTAAAGGAGAATTTTGAAAAAAAGAAAAGGTACATAGAAGGCTAAGTGAATTTTAAAAAGAGAAACAATCATTATTCCTAGGAAAAATTCAGAAGGAAGCGTTGTTCTAGTAGACTATTTAGCTCTAATGTAAACAATATTCAAAAGTCATAACAATTTGATCACTGACTTTTGATTAACCAAGAGATGTAATAATAGATACACTGAGAGGACAGCAGAGAGGTGAAGTTGTAGGAGAGAGAGGACTATAAGAGAGCCAAATTCTCATTTCCAAAAAATGAACTCAATAAACAACGTTTAAAGTTGATAAATCTGTTAGTTTTTGCTGCATAACAAACAACTACAAACGTTAGTGGCTGTAAACAAGAACCATTTTATTTGCTTAAGATTCTGGAGGCTAACAATTTAGGCTGCGCTTAGATGGGATGACTTATCTCTGCTCCATGTGTCAGCTGGGCTCATTCATGTGTTTGTGGTCAGCTGATAGTGGACGGCTTCATGCATGTACTTGGAAGTTCACTGGCTGTCACCTGGGTCAATGGAAGCAACTGGGCTAGCCGGGGCTTCTTTACATGGTGGTAGCCACAGGGCTTCCATGTGCAGCAATAAAACAAACCCCAATTTCAAGCCTCTGCTTGTATCATGTTTGTTAACGACACACTGGCCAAAACAAGGCACATAGCCAGGTCCAGATTCAAAGGTTAGAGAAATACACAATACCTCTTCAGGAAGAACCTATAAAATTACATTGAAAAATTGAGTATATTCAAAGGTGGGAAATTTTGTGGCCGTTTTTGAAATCCTACCACAATAGAAATGGACACAATAGATATTTTATTTTAAATACAAACTGAAAAACTAGAATTAGACGGTTATATTGTACAAATCACAAATATATACCTACAGGACAATTGGAGACAGAATGGCTGCTTTAATATTACTTGAATGAATACATGTAGGTAGGATGAAATTTTCAATGTATCTGAAAAGTATACTGAAAAAAAGTATACTGTACACTGAAAAGTATCTGACAGAACTTCAAAAACTCTTGCATCTAAAACTACTTAGAAAATAAGATGATGTGCTCCAGAAATTGTGTTAGGTAACACAGAAAGTGGATCTAAAAATGAGAACGCCAGTGACAGGTTCTATGGACTAAATGTGACCCTTAAAATTCATATGTTGAAACTCTAGTCCTCAGTGTGATGGTATTTGGAAATGAAGCCTTTGGGAGGTAATTAGGTCATGAAGGTGGAGCCCTCATGATGGGAATAGTGGTCTTACAAGAGACAAGAAAGAGTTTGCTTTCTCTCTTTCTCTTTCTCTCTGCCATGTGAGAATACAAGGAGAAGGCTGTCCACAAACCAGGAAGAATGTGCTTACCAAGAACTGAATTGGCCAGCACCATAAACTTGGACTTCTCAGCCTCTAGAACTTCGAGAAGTAAGTGTTGTTGGCCAAGCCACACAGTCTATAGTGATTTGTTACAGCAGCCCAAGATGATTAAGACAGTAGTTCAATTAAACTATTTTAGGAAATACGTGTATTAAAAAAGCAGTATTGGGCTTCCCTGGTGGTGCAGTGGTTGAGAATCTGCCTGCCAATGCAGGGGACACGGGTTTGAGGCCTGGTCTGGGAAGATCCCACATGCCGCGGAGCAACTAGGCCCGTGAGCCACAACTACTGAGCCTGTGCGTCTGGAGCCTGTGCTCCGCAACAAGAGAGGCCGCGATAGTGAGAGGCCCACGCACCGCGATGAAGAGTGGCCCCCGCTTGCCACAGCTAGAGAAAGCCCTCACACAGAAACGAAGACCCAACACAACCAAAAATAATTTAAAAAAAAAAAGCAGTATTTCTTAATCAGTATGTTACGTTACATGATTTAAACATGTATCTTAAATAAATTATGAATTAAATATCACCATTAGGAATTGAGTATACTATATCTTTTTAAAAATATTTATTTATTTATTTATTTTGGCTGCACCGGGTCTTAGTTGCAGAATGCAGGATCTTTTAGTTGCGGCATGCGGACTTTTAGTTGCGGCATGCAGACTCTTAGTTGTGGCATGTGGACTCTTAGTTGTGGCACACATGCGGGATCTAGTTCCTTGACCAGGTATCGAACCCTGGCCCCCTGCATTGGGAGCACGGAGTCTTTTTTTTTTTTTTTTAAAGATTTATTTATTATTAATTTATTTATTTTTGGCTGCATCAGGTCTTAGTTGCAGCACACAGCATCTTCACTGAGGCATGAGGGATCTTTCATTGTGGCTCGCAGGCTTCTCTCTAGCTGTGGCATGTGGGTTTTCTCTTCTCTAGTTGAAGTGCGCGAGCTCAGTAGTTGTGGCGTGTGGGCTTAGTTGCCCCACGGCATGTGGGATCCTAGTTCCCTGACCAAGGATCGAACCCGCGTCCCCTGCATTGTAAGGTAATTTACCACTGCACCACCAGGGAAGTCCCGGGGAGCGTGGAGTCTTACCCACTGGACCACCAGGGAAGTCCCTACTATATCTATGAAGTAATCAATCTGGCCAAAAACTTTTACTTTAGTCTTCTATTGAGAAAGTGATAATTGCCTTCTCTTTGGTGATATTTGGATATTCAGACACATTTTATACATAGATAAAGAACTACACCAAATTACTAGTAATAGTTATTTCTCAGTAAGCAAACTGCCAAGAATTTTAGAAATCTTCTGTTGGAATTATCTAGTTTTCTAAAGTAAATATACATTGTGATTTTAACAGTGGTAACCATTGCCCACTGTACCAGCTCTAGGTCCTTAGTTCAAACCCCAAGTTTCCATACAAGAGAAGATTTTCCCCAATTTCCTCAGTCTCCAACATTACTGAGATCATCACCATCTCACCAGATGTTTCAGGTCACCTTTGGCCTGACAGTTTTCCTAAGGATGCTGTAGGGAGGCATTGGGGGTGGCTGAAAGGTGCTGAGTAATGATTAGTTATCGTGAGTAATGATTACTAACTCCTAGGTGTCAGCCCTCAGAGTTCTTGGTGTAGATGGAAGGAAGAAAGTCCCACTCGTATAAGATCAAGCAATCTACTGACTCACATCTGGTCCTGGCAAAGTGAAGTCCCACTTCACACAAAGACTGTTTGAGAGGTTAGTTATTCAGGGTCAAACAGTGCCCCTTGCAGAGATTCTTCAAACAAACCAGAGAAGAATTAAGCGTGGAGGTGATGAAACATTTCTGTATCCTGATTGTGGCAGTGGTTAAAATTCATAAAACCAGACACAAACACAAAAAGTCATTTTTCTACAGGATAATTTAAAAATAAAATTTAAACAACATATTTGTCATGGAAAAAATGAGTTCCACATGCCTCCAGTATAGGAAAGGCTCACAGACTTTAAAACCAATACAAAAAGGAACTGCCTGACTTTCATTCTTTGGAAAGAATGTTTGCATTACATCCTAGATAAGGTGTCCTCTCTTTAGAATAGACCTAAATGCCACGAATTAAAAAATCATAAAACCACTGAATATCCACATCGAAAGAAATCAAACATCCTTATCTTGCCACCTATAAAATAATGTTAATTTTTCAATTCATTCCATTATTCCTGTTGGAAAATCTATTTCCTGAATTTTGTCCTGGTTTTGTACAACTCCGTTAGCATCCAACATCGTACCCAACACCCAGCTCATTGTTTAGTACATAGTAAGCATGCCATAAATATTTGTTAAATTAATTAATAATTTATATTTGCTCCCAAATTGGCATATTCTGATGAAGTCAACATAACACTGAAATTTCTCTTATAGTCACCCAATAAACCATTTACCACTAGTGTTATCAGTGACCCCATAGAGCAAACGTAAGCAAAACAACTCCACAAATGTGTGCATTCAATAGCCTCTACCCACTCATCTCCACACATTTTGGGTAAGGGCTGGTGTCTGGTTCTGCTGCTCCAGCCTCTTGGAAGAGAGATAAAAGGTTAGCGTGCCAAAGAGAGCGCTGCAACACTAAGGGCTGTGTTTAAGAACTCTGAACATTTCATATTTTAAGCTGGACAAAGGAAGGGAAAAATACTACCTTGATTACCAAACACCTCTTTTTCTCTTGCTTTTTCCCTAGTGTCATCAGTTCACAAACACCAAATCTACTAATTTTATCTAGCATTACTCAGGATGCCTTGTTTTATCAAAGCACCACACATACTTTCAGAAAGGAAACCAAGAGGAGCGCTTCTTCCATGTAGTCACATCTCAGAGGACAGAAACCTAAAATAAACACAACCTTTATAACCTAATCCTGAACTGCAAGAACTCTGAACTCTGACTATTACATTTCTTTGCCTTTCGGCTTAGGGAAAATCATCTTGCTGACTTCAGGTGAAGAGTGATGAACGAGTGGTCTTGGTTAATTCAGAAACTCATCAGCCTTTCCCAGGCAAACTGTTTCTTGCTTTTCCAGAACCAAGCCTAGGCTGCAGCCACTGGCAGAGAAGGTTTATTACAGGTAAGGCAATCAGTGGAATGGGGTTGAAATCTCCAAACAGTTTTCCCATCTGTGACATCAATTCTGTTTGGGAGCAGAGGTGATAGGCCTGTGTGTTTGCCTGACTGTTTGCTCTGCTTCACAGAGTACAGACATGCCCGGTGCATCACCCCGCCTATTCACCGCACACTTTAAGCTTGCTGAGGTTCATGTCATAAATGCGACTATAAACCTGGCCATGTTTATTGTGTGTCCCAATTCCCTTCTCTTTTTAACAAGAGGAACTATCATTTATTGGTCCCTCTTTCCTAACACATCTGAGAAATTTCCTCCAGGTTTGAAGCATTCATTCATTTTCCTTTGAAATCCTCTAGATGCATTTTTCAGATCAGCCACTAGATGCCCAGACGCCAAAATAAAACTCTAGCAGCTTTTCCGAGGAAAACAATGGTTGTGTAATTTAACAAAGATAGTTTTTTTCAACCATGTTATCCAGTGGCCTGGGCAAGGTTTTCATGTACTTAAGGAGTTTTTTGTTTGTGTGTGTGTGTTTTAATGTACTGAGCAATGTTATTATATATATATAAAGAGGAGAAAGTTCTCAAACCAAGAATTATTAGAAATAAAAAAATCCCAGAAGCTGCCAGTACTTCTCTGACAATATAGAGCTAGAAAACACTGCCATAGAACCCCGCGCCCAAGCTTCAAACTTCATGACCCTCATGAAACATTTTTCACCAGCCACACTCCCTGGCTTACTTGTAGCAGCACCTAGAACAACAGGGTCTGAACTCTAGCAGAAATCAAAGTGGTGAGCTGGGACCTTTAAGTATCCCCGACACAGGTAGTTAATATGATTTCGTTGTCAGTGTCCTTTTTACTGGAACTTTCTGCTTCTGTTCTTTTGAAGGATAAATGAGTTCCACTCTGGCTAGATTTTATATGGGACATCATCAATATACAGAGCATCCAGACATCAGTGATGCGCTGCAAAGATCCTCAGAATCACAGCCTAGGAAATGCTAGTGAAGGAACAGAGTCGGATTTGCCTGCATGCATCAGAGTGACTTGGAAAGAGAGTGCGTGAGCATGGGAAAGGTTTTCAAATATGTAAAGGGTCATAACATTAAAACCCAAAACTGTAGCCCTGGAAGAAAACTTTGAGAGCACTGCCACCAAGAGAGAGGATACTATTCTCAATCCATATGGCCCCTTTCCTCATTGGTGGACACAAGCCCTTCTTTACCTATGTGATTTTCAGCAAAGCTTTTTTTCTTTTAAAAGAAAAAATTGCTTTCCATTTAAAAAGTTTATTTTTTCCAGCTTTATTGAGATATAATTGACATAAAACATTGTGTAAGTTTAAGGTGTACAATTTGGCGTATGTATATATTACAAAATGATTACTACAGTAAAAGTTAGTTAACAGATCCATCACCACACATAGTTATGACCCTGTGTGTGTGTTGAGAACTTTTAAGATCTACTCTTTTAGGCAACAAGGATTTACTGTAGAGCATAGGGAATTATACCCATTATCTTGTAATAACCTATAATGGAATATAATCTGCAAAAACACTGAATCATTATGCTGTGCACCTGAAACTAAAACTATATTGTAAATCAACTATACTTCCATTAAAAAAAAAGGAAAAAGAAAAAAAATTTAAAACAAAAAAATCTACTCTTTTAGCAACTTCTAAATATACATTACAGTATTGTTAACTATAATTACCATGCTGTACATTACATCCCCAGAACTTATTCATCTTTTTTCCCAATTTTATTGAGATATAATTGACATATAACATTGTATAAGTTTAAGGTGCACAACATAATGATTTTATGTATGTATATATTGTGGAATGATTAGTACAATATGTTTAGTTAACATTCATCACTTCACATAGTTACTCAACAAAGCCCTAATGATGGTTCAAAACAATGGAAGAAAATGTTGTGCAGATAAATGAAGAATCACCCAGCTTGCCTCATGCCCATCGTGGCTAAAATGAACCATCTGAATAAGATGATTTCCTGCCTCATTCCTAGCCTGCTTCCACGTGGCCGGAGCGCCTCACTTTTTGCAGTGGGGAAGTCTCTTATTGCCTCCACACTTTGGGGTCCAGGCCAAATTTCCTCCTGGGTCTTAGGGAAAGCAGGAAGCTGTTTAACTCCTTCATGCTAAGATTTGCCTCTGCAAGACTTCCCTTCTGGCTCCAGAGATCTTGGGGTGACGGTCAGGGAGCAACCATTCCTTCTGCAGGTAGCCTATACCTCACCCTAGGTTCTGACCTAGCTATATGGCTCTAAGCAACCAAAAAAAATGAGTTGAGATAGTTAGATTTTTTTCACTGTCACCTTTGCAAGAAAGAACTTTCTAACAGTGAAAGCTGAGCACCAGGAAAATGTGTGCATTTCAAAGTAGTGAGTGCCCCATCACTGCAACGGTTTATGATGAGGTAGTGTAGCCCCTGCCCAAGCTGTTGAGGAAATGGTTCCTGAATTGGGGGAATGATTAGCCCCAAAGACCTCATTTAATATTTCCCTTCCAATTCTACGTTTCTATCATTTTTGCAGACCACATTCCGAAAAGTGAAAAGGACAGGTCCAGCATGTGGAAGCCATACAGAGTAATGATATAACAAAAAAGAGATTCCCCCCTGCCGCAAGATGGCAAGTGCTTGTATGAGGTTACTGAGGTTAGCTATTTCCCTAACAGGGCTCAGTATAAGCCTGAAAAACATTTGCTTTAAAAAACATCTGGGGAGGACTTCCCTGGTGGCATAGTGGTGAAGAGTCCACCTGCCAATGCAGGGGACACGGGTTCAAGCACTGCTCTGGGAAGATCCCACATGCTGCGGAGCAACTAAGCCCATGCGCCACAACTACTGAGCCTGCGCTCTAGAGCCCGCGAGTCACAACTACTGAGCCCACATGATGCAACTACTGAAGCCCATGGGCCTAGAGCCCGTGCTCCGCACAAAGAGAAGCCACCGCAATGAGAAGCCTGCGCACCGCAATGAAGAATAGCCCCCACTCGCCGCAACTAGAGAAAGCCCACGCGCAGCAACGATGACCCAACACAGCCATAAATAAACGAATAAACAGATAGATAGATAAATAAATTTATTAAACAAAAAATCTGAGGAGAATGACACCACATTTGCTTTAGTAATAGTTCTTACACAGAGCAATGCTTCCTGTCAAATATTGACACCTAAGTCATTTAGAATCACTTATTTTAAGAAGTAAGTAAATCTGTATACATATACCACATCTTCTTTATCCATTCCCCTGTTAATGGACATTTAGGTTGCTTCCACGTCCTGCATATTGTAAATAGTGCTGCAATGAACATTGGGGTGCATATGGTATATATATATACAATGGGATATTACTCAGCCATAAAAAGGAACAAAATTAGGTTATCTGTAGAAATGCGGATGGACCTAGAGACTGTCATACAGAGTGAAGTAAGTCAGAAAGAAAAAAGCAAATATCGTATATTAATGCATATATGTGAAATCTGAAAAAAACAGGTACAGACGATCTTATTTACAAAGAAGAAATAGAGACACAGATGTAGAGGACAAATGTATGGATACCAAGGGGGTGGGTGGGATGAATTGGGAGATTGGGATTGACATACATACACTATTGATACTATGCATAAAATAGATAACTCATGAGAACCTACTATATAGCACAGGGAACTCTACTCAGTGCTCCTTGGTGACCTAAAAGGGGAGAAAATCCAAAAAAGAGGGGATATATGTATACGTATAGTCAATTTATTTTGCTGTACAGTAGAAACTAACAATATTGTAAAGCAACTATACTCCAATAAAAATTTAAAAAAAACAAAAAGAAGTAAGTAAATCTGACTGGGAAAGGGAAACTTAAGTCAGGCTTCTTGCTGGCAAATGCTAAAGCAGGCGTCTTACAATGCTGATCCTATTATTCAAATATTTTGCCTCTTCTAGAAATGCGATCCATATATTCCCACACCACATCAAGGAGGAGCTCCTGCCTGGTCAGCCACGGCAAAGGACTGTGTGGAGTTCCCTGTCACGTTGCAGAGGCAGAAGGTGGCCAAAGAGACAAGCCACTTGCACAGATTCCTCCCTAGAGCAAGAGACCTACACAGACTGCTTCTATTATTCACTCGGTATTATATGTCAAGTAATTGGAAGACCTTTTACATTCAAAGGGACTATGGAGAGTTGTCCATTTACCAACATATGGTGTTACATGTGTCAAAATTGAAGGCCATGGAAAAGCCAGCTTCCCTGAGTGACATCCATCCAGAGCAGGACCAAGGTCTGGGAGTGAAGCCATGGTCACTCCAAGATTCATTCATGCCAAAACTGACTACAAATTCCTCTCTGTCAGATAGCTAGTGGTTTTTTACAGCAGAAAATTTCAGCCATAAAACTTGCCTCCTCCTTCCTTCCCTATGAGAGTCTTACAAAATGCTTTATGGTCTGTGTATACGATTTAACCTCAGCTCAAGTAAAAATCATCGTTAATTTCTTCCCAAAAAGGTATACTGGGTGGTTCTTGCCAACTTGATGTTATCATTTGTCCAACAACATATTTTGCGACAATCGTGCACTGACTGACGTGGAGGAAGCCTCAGTGAAAATGCTGCCAGGGACAGCAGGCTCCCAGGTAGTGTGTTCATTCATTTCCTCATTCCTTCATGCATTTGACACTGACTTACCAAACACTGACTATGTGTGGGGCAAGGTGTTCGGTGTAAGTCTGAGCGAGATCCACAGTCCCTACTCAGCACAGGACTTCGTGTAAACTCAGTATGGCAAGTGGCACAATGGAGTGAGGCACAGAGCATGATGGGAACAGGGAGTACGTGCAGAGAGAAAGACCCTGTCTCAGCCCGAGGAAGAACCGTAGTTTTCAGCCTGACCGATGAGCAGGGAGCTGGAGAGCTAGAGGGGCAAAGCCATGGAGACGTGAGAATGCCAGTCATTTGGTTTATGGAGAGAATGACGGTGAAGAGGCAGGTGGCAGTCAATATAAACAGTTTGCATGACTTTGTCCTCAAGTTCTGATGAATCGCTGAAGAATTTTAAGAAAGGGGGTTGGGTAGCATGGTTAGATTCGTGTTCTAGAAAGATGATCCCATGGCAGCAAGACTAATGCACCATAATGGGAAATGAGAAGATCAAAGAAAAGGAAAACTTCTAGAAGGTCCCAATAAGGAACGTTCTAAGGCAGTGGTAGTGAAGATGAAAAGAAGACTGATTGAGAAGGCAGATTTGTCTGTTTTAGTTGACCAATTAGATGTGGGCGTTCAGTAAGGAGGAGGAATCTAGGCTTATTTATGGGTATCTGGCTTGGTCCACGACTGAGGCCCTCATACCTAGATACACATTAGAATTAATTGAGGAGCATTTTTAAATACCCAGCCTGGGCCTTCCTCCCCCAGGGTCTTTATTAAACAGGTCTGGGATGGGGCTCAGGGAACAGTATTCTTTAAAAACTCCCTGGGTGACTCTAATGTGTAGCCAGGTTTAAGGACTTGAGATCTAGGGGATAAATGTGACACCAAGAGACAGAAAACACAGGAAGATGGAGGAGGGTGGCCATCACTGCACAGAGGGCAAAGGAGGACAATCTGGATTTCTCTCTGTCTGGTCCTGCTGAGGTTGAGAAGGGGGTCAATTTTGGGTCAGTACAGATTTCATTGTCTGTGCTACTGTGTCAACATTTGCCAAAACATTTGTTAAAACTTGTGCTCTGATCTTGGGTTTCAAATGTACAGCTAGCTCCTTTTAGCGCTAGAAACAGGACTCTGGTATAAGAAGAGAAAATAACTACAGGGAAACTTTTCTGCAGGAAAAGTGCATAAAGAAGGGTCAAGGATAAAACAGCAGGAACTTACATCTGAATCCAAAATGATGTGCTATATGTTTTTTCTGGGGTAAAGCTTCCCAACCCGTGAATCCTTCCTTTGGCTAAACTCTTGAGCGAGGGAACTGTTGCTGTAGTGCAATCATTCTGGATGCCCAGGACCACTGAAGGGATTAATGAATAGCTGTGT